>NW_027042517.1:0-189433 GCF_035927105.1 Exophiala bonariae | reverse complement strand
AAGAGACGTGACGGAAAAACGCGTGTTCCATTACTAGGTTGGTTCATTACGTGGTGCCCAGACTTAGTCCGTATTGTTGCTACCTAGTTAAGAATGATCCCCAACAGCCATGCCATAGGGTGCAGGCTGCAATGAAAGACTCGAGAGCCTTAAGACAGAGACAGAGCGGAGTGATTGCGGCTGGTCTGCATTGTCTTCTTCTCCCCATCCATTGATCAGCATACTCTTGCATTATGGGCTCTATCAATCCTGCCCACGCGCCTCAATTCGTCGTGATCGGTGCAGGATCTCGAGGCAACGCATATGCCCGCGCAGTGGAAGCATCGACTTCCGGAGCGATCGCTGCTGTCGCCGAAATCGATCCTTTCAAAAGAAAAGAGTTCGGGCAGAGATATATATGGGGGCGGGAAAGCACACCTCAGCAACATCAATCCTTCGCGGGTTGGGAAGAATGGATTGAGTGGGAAACGCACCGGCGAAGGGACGCAGACGCGGCAGGAAATAATGAATTTGGCTACATCCCAGTCACAGGTGTCTTCATATGTACACTGGACGAAAGCCATGCACCTATCATTCGGGCGCTTGCGCCACTGAATCTGCACATCTTGTGTGAGAAGCCATTGGCGATCTCATTGTCAGATTGCCTGTCCATCTCGTCAGCTCTCTCCGAATACCCGCCCAAGGTCGTTTCCATCGGCCATGTCCTCCATTACTCACCACACAATATCTTGCTGAGAAAACTCCTTACATCAGATAAGGTGATTGGTGAGATTGTATCGATTGAGCACACCGAGCCTATCGGATGGTGGCACTTCTCACATTCGTACGTGCGTGGCAATTGGCGCCGGGCCACACCTGAAGGAGTAGGGTCACTCCTGACTAAGTCTGGGCATGACATCGATTTCATTCTTTGGCTTCTTTGCTCCCCAAGCGCGCTGACTGGTGATCGACCCCATCTTCCATCCACCATCTCTAGCACGGGGGCGATAACGCACTTCCGACGGGCAAGGAAACCCAAGAAGGCAGGGCCTTCCACGACGAATTGTCTGTCTTGTCCTGCCGAGCCTGACTGTATTTACTCTGCAAAGAAGATATACCGTGACAGATGGCTACGGAAGGAAAAGGATACTGGCTGGCCGTTGAAGATTGTCGTGCCTGAGATTGAAGACATTGTTCAGCGACAGGGATGGAATTCAGCCGAGGAGCGGCTTTTGAAAAGACTCGGAGAAGACTACGATAAAACCCAAACGTCCGATGAGGAGATCGCTAGTAGAAGTTGGTACGGTCGATGCGTCTACGAATCTGACAATAATGTCGTGGACGATCAAACTGTGACACTCTCTTGGGAAGAAGACCCTCTTCCAGGCTCCGAAGAAGGGAGAGGTCCAAAGACCGCTGTCTTTCATATGACTTACCCCACTCAATCGCAATGTGAACGCCGAGGGCGAATATATGGTTCATTGGGAGAGATTACCTATGACTCTCATACCATAACAGTCCATTCTTTTGAAAGTGGTGAAACCACCATTCATGACATACCCAAGCAAGATCCTGAAGTCGAGAAGAGCCACGGTGGGGGAGATTGGGGTTTAGCGGGGGCATTTGTACAAGCTGCTCAGAATGTTGATGGTGGCAGCATGGATGTTATCCAGGCACAAAGAGAGTTGGTAGGTTGTGATCTTGCGGAAATCATCCTCAGCCATGCAGTGGTCTTTGCTGCAGAAGAGGCTCGAAGGGAAAGAAAAGTGGTCCATTGGGCTCAATGGTGGGCCAAGAATGGTCAGAATGCTGTGGCCTAATGATGCTGTTACGAAAGGTACCTCACAATGAATGATCAAAATCATGATTGTGTCATATGATGCTTCCAATAATGTTCCTTTGTTCCATCAACAAAGAACGCAGTCGAAAAGAGATGGCTATTCTCTGCGCTTTGCTGTGATTGGCAAATGAATGTGCCTTCTCAAAGAATGTTTGGTTGCGGATGCCAGCCGCTCCGGTTCTATCACATTCCAGTTGTTCGACTCGGCATTTTTATCGCACTGGACTCAACTAACCTTACAAGCAAGGAAGGTATCTGTCTGAGACGATAAATTTTTAATTGCTGGATGAGCGAGACTAGTGATTCACGACTCTTGTGCCTACTTTGGCCTCCAGAACCACCGCAATGATGAGGAATGTATACCTTACAAGCTTAATCTATGGCAGTCTCAGCGGTACGTGGGCTCGCGATCTATTCCCCAACGAACTTCTGAATGACAGGTCGCAAGAGGAGTTCTCGGCACTATTAAGGCTCACTAACCATCCTTCCAGTGACGTTAACGAATGCGTTGTCTCAAGTCTCGTCGACGGCGACGACAGTACTATCATGGCCAACAAGCTCGAGCTCAACCCTGATATCACCCACGGCATTGCCAACTGAAGCACTTACAACTGCCGCAGAGACAGTTCCCTCGTCCACTGCGGCACTGATTCCAACGTCGCCTTGGACATCTGGGCCCTTTTCAAGCATCAGCTGGCCACCGATGGGTGCTGGTCCGCCACACTGGCGACCGAATTGGCCCGCGACGAACGGCAGTGGTAACCTCAATCAGAAGCCGTCACATATCCCAGAGTGGGTGTTCCACATCCCCAAGAATATCGATCCAATACGCATTGCACACGCCGTGCTCGCTTCGTGCGCGTTTCTGTTTTTCTTCCCTTTTGGAGGCGTCATGATTCGCATTTGGGATCCAAGGGTCGAGAGATATTCTTCTATGGTTTGGGCTCATGCCTGGGTGCAAGGAACAGGGTATATATTCTTTATTGCTACTACAGGGCTGGGGGTTTACATTGCCAAACACCTCCATGCAGTAAGTGGTCTCTTTCGCGAACCTGTTAGTTGATTCGAAGGCTAATCGTCTTACCTATTTTCTCTAGCTACGTAAATTCCACCCTATCATTGGACTGTGTATCTTTGCGCTCATGGCCTTGCAGCCAATAACCGAGCTACTCAATCATTCTCTCCATCACCGTTATCCGCGCATCATATACCTTGGACATGTTCATGTGTGGCTTGGGCGAATTCTGATAACAGTCGGGATCATCAATGGTGGGCTGGGCTTTCGCCTCGCGGACATGATTCCAGGCTTGCAGTGGCCACAGTGGCCGAAAATATTGTATGGTGCCCTCGCCGGTCTGATCTGGATCGTCTATGTGGCTATCATCATCGTCTGTGATAAGTTCAACCAGGGTGAAGTACAGTCTGAGGTTCGAGACGAAGAGACAGGACTAGGAGACCTTCCCACCACGACTAGCCCTTCCCTGCGGCTCAATCCCACTGCCACTTCAGACGTCAAGGCGGACGAAGAAAATGCCAGTGCTGCCCAAGGAGACGAGAAGGCTCCAAATCAGGAAGATAGGCCGAGAACATCCGAAGAAGCCACGGTGATTTTCACTCGTCGTTCCATGAAGATTTGATTGCAACTTCACCCGAATTCTAAAGAGATTTTTGTATTCTCGAACTCGGAAATAACTCAACGGCAGTTGCTCCAAGACTTCAAGAATAGAGTGGGCAGGCCACCTGGACAGAAACATCTAATACTATGATGGAGATGAATCGGGTCGCGGAAACAGAGCCTGAGTACATATTTGGTCGGATAGTACCCAGGTGTTACAGAAGAGAGTTGCTTGGAGTGGACGTTCTCGTGCTCGTTGCAATTTTCGTACCCAAAAAATAGTCTTGCACTTAGCGTGTTTTGCACGCTTCTCAGTATCGTAGCTGTCACCCAGGGATCGAATACGTGTGCGTGATGCAGAGGACCAGTTTGAATTTTTCTTTGCCTTGGACTGTTTGTGTCCGATTGAACATCACGAAATTCATCTCAGAGAAGGTTCAACCCACAGTTCGCTAGATAGTGTTAAAGTTTCAGCTTGTGCCCAAGCTCAGTAACCGGTGCACCCAAATTCGGGCTTGCCAGCTAGCTTGTGTACGCAGAACTTGGGATGGTCTGGAATTTTAGATAGAAAACCACGCGGTGGATTCTGGTACCGAGTATCTCGTATCTGATAGTTGAAGGCAGCATGTTGACCACGGTTGAACCTTTCATAGCATGTCGAAGGGCGAGCACAAACACCAATTTTCAATTCGATACTAGGGGTTCGGTCCAAAGGGAATTTCCTTGGTTTGTATGAAGTGATGGAGAACATTGGGCGGCATCGCTAGTACTCCGAGACTTTGGTGCTGTCGAGTCCTTCCTAGTCCCGTCTCGTACTGCCGCCCAACGTGGCTTGCCTGGGTAAGGGTCAATCCGGTGCACAAATCGTCGATCTCGCAACCACAGGTTGGTGCCAATTTGTCTGGAGAACATGCACGTTCTACGCCGAACAAATTTGTGCACAACGGGCTTTTGTGCACGGCTTTAGACATTGACTGCTCTCTGCACCCTGATAGCGCAAACCTTGTTTCATGAGCGTGCGTGGTAGAACTAACTCGACCTCCGAAGAACTTCGAAGGAAACTCTGGTTTGGAAGCTGGGAAGGAAGCATGTCCAGCCTCTTGTTAGCGTGAATTCAAATGATCAACGCCAAGCGCCTCTACTCAGAGTACGAGGCGTCGACGAGGGAAGCTCCTCAGTAGCTGCAGGTACTAACACCAATATTTCATGTTCAATGCATCTTGATAGCTTAAGCCTCATGAACCATGGTCCCTGAGTGCATGGATGGTGGCACTCAACTCGCGTGTTAACCTTGGCTCTCATGTGTCTTTAGGAGGGACGCTCAAAGACACTATACCGTTTCCACTTCATGTTTCTCCTGAGTGGCTAATCCCTTCATTCGACATACTTAGTATCAACCACGAGAAGGGAGACGCTCTTCGTACGCACTATGCTGACTCTGCTCAGGCTCAACAACAATTCGAGGGTCTGAGAAATCCTCCACGTGTCATACAATAATTGCCAGCAATTAAAAGATACGAGGCTCCCAAACTATACAGGGTCACTCAACTGCCTACGGCAACTGCGTCTTTCTGAAAGGCCATTACTAAATCGATTTGTTAACTACAGAGTTCATGACGCGTTGTTAATGTGCCCAACTGGTGCCTGTCGTCGTCATCTGCAGTGGTATAAAATGTACCCAATATTGTCTTCCTATTATTGTTTGACAACCTAGATATCGCAGAAGGGGAAACCGCTTGACCTGGATCTCTCATAACCCCAACTCCACATGCCCAAATATTGTGGGCTTGTCCTGGATGAGGAGGAAATGTCCCACCCTTGGGGTCATACTTTCGGTACCCCGGCTGTTTAACTAGCGAAAGCCCCACCATTGTAGGGAACCCCAGTGATCGACTCCCTCCTCGAGTCCTCGAGGTCCCTGGCTCCCTGAACATCGTGGCTCAAGGGTCGACATACGAAGTGAATCGACAAACCTGATCAGAACCGCCCTACTGTGGGGCCGCGAATCTTCAGGTCCCTGGTTTTGAGACGGGTTGATTGATTCGATCATCGCGTTATAAAACCCATAAGGTGATTGTTCCCACAAGCTTTGCCTTCTAGTGCCCCGGTGCTTGATGGAGCTCGGCAGGTCTTGATGTGCAAAGCATTTCGTTCGCCTACCTGACTTTGTATCTGGTCACGGCTCGGGGAAGGTCTCTAGCGGCATCATTTGGACCCGAGACCCCCTATTCAAAGATACCACTAGAATTAGCTTGCACAAGTTCCATTTTGACTCGGTCTCGCCATTTGTCAATCCCTCCCTTGCTGTGTACCCCAGAATGAACCACTAACTATTAGGTACCCAGGTAGTTACATTTCTCGAAACTCAATTGCCTGTCCCAACTTCCAAGACATAACCTTGACTGAAAATACGAGGCGGATGGGCACCACGGTCCGTGTTTAATGGATCCCCGTCGAGAAGACGCCCCTTCAAGCCCTAAGCTCAAATTACCTCTTCTTTCCGCCGCGTGGAAAGCATTACTGTTATTGCCCCAGTATGCGACTTTCCCAAGTGGAGAACTGGAGGACACTCTTGGAGGTTGACTTGACATATAACGGCCTTGACTTCATCTTCTGACAGTTTGATGGTCCGGGATATCTTCTCAATCCAGCAGCCCCATCGGCACTGCACTGGTCATCCACAATGGCGCTCGACCGTGGTACGCAAGCAGTCGTTACGGCTTCAGCTTTTACTGGATTGGCCCTATTGTTCGTCGTAATCCGGTGCATTTCTCGATTTTGTGTCATCAAGCAAGCCGGGACGGAGGACTATCTCGCCATAGTGGCGCTTATACTGTCCATTGGACTCACAGTCATTATCGGCCTTCGTGAGAATCCAAACCACAATATGATGCATATGGTACTGACTCTGTTGAGAAGAACGAGAAAATGGCCTCGGAAGACATGCCGACACTGTCAGTGAGGAAGAGAACGAAATGCTCTCAAAGGTTAGTCACCACTCAGTCCTCTAGATTGTCACTCACTCCTCAAAAGCTTTTGTACGCGAGTATCATAGTGTACAATCTTGGACTTGTTTTCGTCAAGGACTCAATTCTCTATCAATACCTCCGATTCTTCGTTCACCGAGTATATCGACGAATCGCGTGGGGCTTGATCGTGTTCGTCACAGCTGTTGGATCCGCCATGATCATCACATCTTGTGTCTCTTGCCTCCCAGTTCAATACTTCTGGGACAAGCGCGGCGATGGCCACTGCGTAAACCTTATGGCATTCTGGTTTAGCTTTTCTGGATTCAACATCATCACCGACCTGGCCGTTTGGCTACTTCCAATGCCCGTATTGAAAGGTCTACAACTCCCGAGAAAGCAAAAGTATAGTTTGATTGCTGTGTTCGCTCTAGGTGGTTTGTATGTCTCCGCTTCGACCCGCCTTTTATTCATCAGGCAAGCACTGACAATCACACAGCGGATGCATAACGGCTATCCTTCGTCTCCATGTTCTATACGTAGTCAGCATGTCGACCGATATAACCTACGATAACGTCGGAGCGGCCACATGGAGCTCCTGCGAACTTAACGTGGGCATTGCTTGCTCATGCGTACCGGCCTTCCGGCCCCTCATCTCACGCATATTCCCACGCCTCCTTTCCAGTACACGGCGCGACCACACCTCCGATCCGTTCTCGAGAGGCGCCGCATACTACCGCAACGACAGCGTCGTCGAACTCTCACACGTCAACAAGATCGAAAGTGATATGAGTCAACACGACTCCATCAGCATGGACACCACACATACCCCAGGTACAATTAGAGTTAAGCAAGAGTGGAGTGTTACAGAGAAGGACGGTCCTTAGTATCATGTGCCTTCTGCTCATATCTAAGAGGCTACCGACGGGTTTTACCAGACGGGAAGGAACAAAATTAAAAGAAAGGATCATTGGTGTAAAATATGAATGAAAGCAACTATCTACTGAGCGATTATGGCGGCGACTTGACGGACAGGTGTAAAGGGGGTATAATCAAAAGAGAACTTTTCTCTATGGGCAAGAAAGGGTCGGCGGCATTTGGAATCAGGACAAATGATATACACCCATGAGGGAGTGAGACGCAACGATATGAGACATATACCGGGCGTTGGCAATGCGGGTTGTTGGATAGGGATCGGCTCTTCTTCACAGTTCATCAGGACTCGGGTGGGAAAAAAACTGGCGGCTGGGTTTCTGTTTTATAAAATCCCGAGTACCCCTGTGAGTGCTCTGCACAGTGGCAGAAACCGTGTCACTCCGCGGAGAAAGCCAGAACAGTTGTGGCGCTGGCCACTAGAATGTATGGTCATCCCCCAAAGCCACGCGTAGGCCCAGCATGCTCTCTGCACAACGAGGCAACAGGACAATACTCCCTAAGAACAAGTTGGAGTTGGTTGAAGAATTGGTAAAATGCGGCCACACTCAATTCATTTTCTCAGGGAGTGGATCTTCTCTCGCCTCGCTCACTGGCAAGGCTGCGGTCTTTCACACGACTTTGATAAACAAGTAACACTAGATTGGTTCCCAAGTTGGGAACATCAGTACTGTCACCTCAATGCCAAGTTATGCTGAACCTTGCACCGCACATGGAGACGAGACAGACTTCCCGCTTAAGCCTTCGCGAACGTAATAGGAACAAGGGTTTGCCGTTATATGATGACTTCGCTCATACCTCATATGATGAGCTCGAGACGTGAGTTTGCAAAAGAAATTCAAATTTCACTTCATCCTCGCACCTGGCAGATTTTTTGGATAAAAATCCATGTTGTTCTTGGATTCTTTTTCATATCATCGTTGCTACATACTCGGCTGTCTGTAATCGCCAATTTGCTCGAAACCACATGTTGAAAGTCCGCACTCATCAATTTCGTCCCATCTATTTTCACTATCAGGGTATTTCCACAGAGATTCATTTCTCAAGATCAACACACAAATTTACACCTTCAATAGCCCAATCTATCATTGCCCAAAGTCTTGACCAACGGAAGGAAACAGAGCTCATCGTCCGCCGATTTGACCTTTAGGAACGGGTCGAATCCACGATACCGAAACATTGAGTGCCATGATTATGACACCGCAGATCCAGAAACTCTCGGCGTAATTTGTGCCGTGGAATCTGAAGAGGATGGCAAAGACAATGCCACCAAGATTGCCAGCGGCACCGGTGATGCCAGATAGGATACCATTCGCGAAGGGGTGAACGTGTGGCACCAGAGCGAAGTTCGCGCCGTTGCCGGCTTCGAGGAACACTGCCATACCGGCAATCAAGCCGAAGAGCTTCGCC
This sequence comes from Exophiala bonariae, assembly GCF_035927105.1. NCBI lineage: Eukaryota > Fungi > Ascomycota > Eurotiomycetes > Chaetothyriales > Herpotrichiellaceae > Exophiala > Exophiala bonariae. The sequence continues at coordinate 180,690 of NW_027042517.1, read as the reverse complement.
TCTTGATGGGGGTCTGTTTTGCCGATGGCGACGAGGAATGCACCGGAGACGATGCCGACGAAAACGATCCACGCTTTCTTGGCCCATAGGTTCTTGTTGTACTTGTAGATCATGTCGCCGACGACACCACCCAGAGGGCGAGTCACTACGTTCAATAATCCAAACATTGCTGCCCAGCGACCGGAGCCGGTTTGGCCGAGGTAAGGGAAGTTCTTGAGGTAATATGCTCCAAGGTAAGAGTTGATGGCCAACTCTCCGCCGAAGGAGCAGAAATAGGTGGCACAGTGGAAGAGTGTTTGGAGGGAGAAGAACACCTTCATGCCTTCCTTGAAAGTGGGCTTGAGGATAACTTCGCCTTGTGCAATCTCAAGCATTTCGCCCTCGCGCATATGCGCCTCAGGATTGCGTGTTGCAGGAGGCAGAGGTTTGGTGCCCTTTTCCTCATCGACTCTTGGAGTCGAAACGCCGCTGTTAGAGGTCTCATCCATGATGACGCCTTTGGAGTCAGTTGTCGTGGCGATACCCTGTACCGACAACAGCTGAGCTGCATGGATATGTCGCTCACTCCATTTACCCGTTGGAGTGTCTGGGCAGAAGAAAATCATTCCCAAAGCCGTCGAGATGATAAGGATGAATGGAACAAGGAAAGCGACACGCCATGCAACGTGTGGCGTAAGTCCACGGTCGTGAACAAGAGCTAAAAAGAGTATGTCAGCATTGATTTTTTTGAGCTATCCACTCGCCTCACTTCCAAAAACTTACAATTGAAAATCACCGGCATTAGGAAGTACGTGATTCCACCTCCGCTGTTTCCCCAGCCTCCGATGAGAGCATTGGAGGTGCCGACGATATTTTTGTCGAAAAATGCTGTGCTCCAGACCTGGCATGGAACGAAGGTTCCTCCCAGGATGCCGACGAAAAATCGGATGGTGATGAGACCACCGACACTATGTGCAGTACCGGAAAGCGCGGTAGGGAGGGACCCGAGCAACAGCGTGCCAATGAAAGTCCATCTTGGACCGAAGCGATCGCAGCATGGTCCAGCGAAGAAACGGACCAAAAGTGTCGCGGTTAAAGCGGCGATGTTGGAGTTGGCGACGTCGACCGTGGTCATGTGCAGATCCTTCTTGATGGTGACTGACAGGAGCGGCGGGAACGCATACCATGACCAGAAGGCAATGAAGAAACCGAACCAAGAGAAGAAGAATACTCGGCCATACATGTCGAAGGGATTGAACACTGGTATAGACCGAGCCTTGTGGTTGATGGGATTGACCTCGGGCGCCCGCCATAGCACAGACGGTGAGAACATGGTTGCGGCTGAAGGGTTCCCCGGTTGAATCAAGAATTTCGCGGGTAAAATGCTTCTGGTAGGTTCTCGACTTCAAACCCTGAACCAGATGATGGTGAAGAGGGAGACAAATTTCCCATCACCACTGCGAGAGCGTTGCCATAAATATGACACGACCATGTCTGGTGAATCAACGTAATGGAATGAAGATGGCAGTGAAGGTTGGATGCTATCCGCGCCGAGACGCCAAGCAATCCGATCAGTCCCTCCCACAGGAGCATGTTTGAAGATAGGAGCATTGTTCAACTACCATTCTCCGCGCATCATCTCCAGATCAAGACCACATCGATGGGATGCCCTAAGATGATTGGCTTATGGAGGCGCAGATCTGGGAGCCCTCCCACTGTCTCCGCGGTTTTAGCACATCGAATGCGATCACGACGATATACCACACTGCCTCGGAGATCGTATTCTCGGAGTGGCTCCCCTATACATATTCATCAGCTTATAATGGAGCTACAACCTGAATACATTCCGTGATGGCTTTCTTTTTTCCCGATTCATCCCGCGTCAGGGCACGCCATTTTCGATATGAATTCCAAACGATGATATTTTGGACGGTCCAATGCGCTGTGGCACATGCAAAGACTGCAGCGGTCTGAAGTTTTTTGAGAATCGTGTAGCACACTTGACAAATCACCAATTACTCCGTGCTTTTGGACTCTATCGCAATGGCATATCGCTACTGGCTCTGGTCCAAATCTACCCAGACTGATCGACATTTCCAATGCACAAGCCCTACACCCATGATGACGATCGAACAAATCCGGAAGCAGGCCAAGAGGCTCAGCATTTTTCAAAAACTCTCCAATTCAGTCATGAACGCCATCTGAGATAGACGGACATGTAAGCCGAGCGGCTGACAAGATGGGTTGAGGTCGAGAATTGAGGGAAGGCTGAGGGTTTGGTTGCCAAGCCTCACAAAGTGGACCCCTTGATATGCACAGAGATAAGGATTGCTCGATATCACCCCCAACACGACCGACCCAGAGATAAGGGAACCATACCTTCGGATAAGACTGTTGGAAAGCATCTCCGAGGATAACTTTGATACTTAATTGTCGCTGATATCGTCCTCGTGAATGGCTGAATAATTGTTAACCTACAATTCCTGCTAACCCCCGGTCTAGACTGCAATGAAGCCAGGAACATCCTCAGCCTCCACGGATACCCAGCAGTAGTGCACCACTCGCTGGTCCGATGCGCAGCGGTCAGCCCAGAAGTGTTGCGTCTTGCTGACGCTGAACTTCATCCATCCGTTTTCGACGGTCATGATTGGTTTCCGGGTGTCTTTTGGAGCGGTCTGGTCCAAAGATTCTGCGCAATCTTACATTTTGACATGTGCTCAATGATGCCCTCCGATGAATCTCTTGGGGATGGAGTGACGCTCCCGAGCCAACCGTGTTTGCTGTACTTACAGTGCGCCATCTGGCCATCACTGTCACCAGTATGAGATTGTTCCCCCCTCTCGGAACCACACCGTCACTCATTCCAGGAATTTACTCCCTTTTCTTTGTGGAAAAACCCGAGCCACCACAACAGTCGGGCTTGTAGTCGAGTCAGAAGATGGGGGGATAATTCAGATACCTGGTACACGCAGACATGTTGCAGCGTCCCATGTGAAGCAAATCTCAGGATTCATTAGATATCGACGATATCAACCTGGGAAAGGCAATGTCGGACCGAGAGATTGGGCTATTTCTGATATTCCAGTGTGTAGACATATGATTTTGGCCCTTTGCGACTGACCCAGATACCCTCTGTTGGAAAGTCACCTTGATCTTGCGGAAGGACTTCCCATACACGGCCAGTCAAAGTTGGCTCTCCATGGCCTTGTGATTCCTGCCACGTGGTCCACCCATACATCTGGTGGTAGACAATCTCGACAACATTATCATCGCGAGCAAAGACCGAAGCTTTGCCGTGGCCACTGCGCAACGTGAATCTGTATTCGAGGCCATCGATGAGGCGCTTTAGAGAGAAGTTGACCTTGGAGCCCATCTGGAGAATAACTAAGTAGACAATGAAGACGTCTTCCCTTGCAGAGTTCGGCTTTTGACATTCAGCGATCGTTGCATAGAGAGACACTCTAGCTCCATGGGTAGTTCAATACAAGTTCGATGTATGTCAAATTCGACATGAGTCATGGCCCGTTTGAGCAGCCAGCCAGTACACGATGTGCTCTCGAGCGAACAAAACCGAAGCGCTCGGCATAGATTTGATGCACCGTAGTCGACGCCGAATGGTCTTTTTGACTCACCGTTAACACTAACCCAAAATAGACCAGTGTGGTTCTCCAAAAAAAAGTTTCGCAAGAGATTCTCCCCGCAATGCTTCAAGCAAAGAATCAATTTTATTATGCCAGGGTGAGCCTGCGTATGACAACACCTCGCTCCTGAATAATGGCTCTGTGTTGCAATGGCAGGATACACTAAACCCACTGCCTCCGCTACAGGTGGACTTGCCTTTTCACGACTCGATTCCGATGAGATCCGCCGCATCTCTGTCAAGCGAGTCCATGTCACTCCATCACTGGACTCACTCTTTGGGCCTGTGCCTGGCGGTGTTCATGATCCAGCTCTCGGCGCAATAGGAGCATTGGATGCAAAGTGAGTCTCATTACACACGCATCAGATTCATTTCCTGACCTGTATCAAGTTGTACAACATGTCGCATGAACTCCATTCACTGCGCCGGTCATTGCGGTCACATCGAGTTACCAATTCCATGTTACCACGCACAATACATCGACTCTACATTGCGGCTCCTCCGAGCGAAATGTGCATACTGCCATCGCTTCAAAGCAGTCCCGAACTTCATAAATCAAGCGGTCTGCTCCTTGCGTCTCTTACAATATGGCCTCGTGGAGGATTACCAAACGATCAAAGGCATGCATCTTGGGAGGCGGCGTCCAGCTAGACCCAAAACGGATGATATTGTTGAGGATATACTTGAGCAAGAAGAGGAGGAAGACATTGAGGATCTCATCGAGCGCAGGACAAAAGCAACCACCAAAGCCATCAAACGTGCCAGGAAGAAAGGTCTAATTGATGGGTCGGCACTCATCAATAATCCTGTTGCGGTAGCTGCTCGCAAAGCTGTCATTCTTGAAGTGTTGAAGGACATTCCATTGGTTAAGAAATGTGGCCATTGTGGAGGTGCTAGTGTCACCTACAGAAAGGACAGAAGCGTCAAGATCTTCAGAAAACCGCTTGCAATTACGCAACGAGAATACATGAGGGTCCTCGACATGAAAGCGCCTAACCCGCTATTGTTTCTTCAGTCACAGCGGAAGCAAAAATCAGAAATGAAGAAACCGTTGACCAATGGTATACATGACGGAGACACCGAGATGCAGGACGTGGACGATGTAAACGGGGACGATCTGCACGGGGCTGAGGAAGAGATTGCAACACGAAATGCGCTGGAAACTAGCGCCCAATCAAAAGGCGCAGAGCTTGAAGACACCGATGATGTGCAGACTTATATGACGACTACGGAGGTGCATGCTGCATTGGTTCTGTTATTCGAGCGCGAACAGGAAATTCTTAGCCTGATGTATGCGCCATACCCCGGTCGCAAACATATTGCAGTTTCGCCAGATATGTTCTTCATGACCGCCGTACTGGTGCCACCAAATCGATACCGACCACTGGCAAGACAAGGACCTAATCAGATGCTCGAAGCACAAGCAAATGCAGTACTCAACAAGATTGTCAAAGCTGCCAATGATGTTGTAAGCATCAATCGAGATGTGAAAAGAGCTAAAGTCGATCCGTCAGCACGTCCTCGCAGTCTAAATGAATGCATTCAGGCGTCTATTGTTCTGCAAGAAGCTGTCAATGGGCTCATAGACTCACCTCCACCGGCATCTGGTAAGCCCCCTGAGCAGGGAATCAAACAAATACTGGAGAAGAAAGAGGGCCTCTTTCGTATGCATATGATGGGAAAACGTGTCAATTTTGCGGCTCGCAGCGTCATTTCCCCGGATCCGAATATCGAGACAAACGAAATCGGTGTTCCACTGGTATTCGCAAAGAAGCTGACCTATCCGGAACCAGTGACGAGTCACAACTTTGAAGAATTGAGCAAAGCTGTAATCAACGGTATTGACAAGTACCCTGGAGCAGCAGCCATTGAAAACGAAAACGGGATGGTTCTGAGCTTGAAGCGGAAAACTTTAGATCAGCGCAAAGCTTTGGCCAAGCAGCTGTTAACATTGACGACGCCTGGAGCAAAAGGAGAAGTTGGAAAGCGAGTGTACCGCCACCTCCAGACAGGAGATGTGGTTGTGATGAACCGTCAGCCCACTCTGCATAAACCGTCAATGATGGGTCATCGCGCTCGTGTTCTGACGAACCAAAAAACGATTCGCATGCATTACGCAAATTGCAACACTTACAATGCCGATTTCGATGGTGACGAGATGAACATGCACTTTCCACAGAATGAGCTTGCACGGACAGAAGCCCTTCAGATCGCGGACACAGATCACCAGTACCTTTCTGCAACTGCAGGCAAACCACTACGTGGTCTCATCCAGGATCATATCTCTATGGGTGTTCAATTTACTGGTCGTGATACATTCTTTGACAGAGATCAATATCAACAATTGCTGTATAGCTGTTTGCGACCCGAAGATTATAACACAGTCTTCGACAAAATTCACTCAGTACCACCTGCTGTTCTCAAACCCAGAATGCTATGGACCGGGAAACAGGTGATAACCACGGTTTTGAAGAATATCACACCCGACCGATTCCGAGGTCTCAATTTGACCAGCAAGTCATCCACTTCATCAGAACAGTGGGGCGAGACGACATCTAAAGATCCCGAAAGATGGAATGTCACGAGTTCAAGTGTTGTGTTTCGGGACACAGAGCAAACGGTCATCTTTCAAGATGGAGAACATCTCTGTGGCATTCTTGACAAGAGTCAGATGGGCCCAACTGTGGGAGGTCTGGTGCACTCAATTTATGAGATTTATGGACATATCACCGCAGGTAAGCTTTTGAGTATCCTTGGTAGATTGCTCACTCGCTTTCTCAACGAGCGCGCCTGGACCTGTGGAATGGACGACTTATATTTGACAAATGAGGGCGACAACCAGCGGCGACAAGAACTAAATAAAGCAAAGCAGATGGGCTTAGATATTTCAACAGATTACGTTACTTTGAAGAGAGAGAACGACGATCAGAACAATCCTCAACTTCTGGCGAGGCTTGAACGTGTTTTGCGGAACGACGATCAACTCAACGGTTTGGATCAGGTGTACAAAGCCACGATCAAGACAATTACAGATAACGTTTCCAAGTTCTGTTTGCCTGGCGGCCTCCGAAAACCATTCCCGAAGAATCAAATGCAGGCCATGACACTCTCAGGAGCGAAGGGATCCAACGTCAACGCCAATCTCATCTCCTGCAATCTTGGGCAACAAGTGTTGGAAGGGAGGCGTGTGCCGACGATGGTCAGTGGGAAAACATTACCTTCATTCCGCGCCTTTGAGACGGATCCTGTTGCGGGTGGCTATGTTTCTGGTCGCTTCTTGACTGGTATCAAGCCACAAGAATATTTTTTCCACGCCATGTCTGGTCGTGAGGGCCTCATCGACACCGCCGTCAAGACAGCAAAATCTGGTTATCTTCAGAGATGTATCGTCAAAGGTTTGGAAGGCCTTCGGACAGAATATGACACTTCGGTGCGAGAAACCTCGAACGGGCACATGATTCAATTCCTGTATGGTGAAGATGGACTTGAGATCACTCGCCAAAAACATTTGAAGGAGTTCTCATTCCTTGCCGAAAATCATCAATCCATCGCAACATTAATGAATGCGGAAGAGGTTCTTGACCGCATACCAAACCAGGGCTTAGGCGACGAACAAAAGGCAGTTCTGAAGTCCTTAAGGAAGAGGGGAGCTGCAAAAGATCCCCTTACAGCAACTTTCAGTCCATCGAGCAATTTTGGCAGCACATCCGAGTCTTTCGCTTCGTCGCTGACAGCATATATGAAAGACAATGCGGATAAGCTCATCAGGGATAAGAAGACCAACACCGTTGGAATTGTGAGCAAAAAGACCTTCCAGTCAATCATGGATCTCAAGTACATGAGGTCGGTTGTGGAGGCAGGTGAAGCTGTTGGTGTCGTTGCTGCTCAATCTGTTGGTGAGCCATCTACCCAGATGACGTTGAACACCTTCCACTTGGCTGGCCATTCTGCAAAGAACGTCACTCTAGGTATTCCCCGACTTCGTGAAATCATCATGACAGCAACGCCGCATATCATGACACCGACAATGAATCTCAAACCGATCAAAGAATTGACAATCGCGGATGGTCAACGCTTCGCCAAGAGTCTCAGCCGACTCTCCTTAGCACAAGTTATTGACCAGTTAAAAGTCACCGAACGAGCCGCCGGAGAGAAACATGCAAACGAAAGATTGTACGATATATACATGCAACTCTACGAACCTGAGGAATACGAAGAAGAATATGCCATTCAGCGTGAGGACGTTCAGAGGTGTCTCGAGAAGAGGTTCCTTCCCATGCTTGACAAGAAAATTGCCGATGAGATTAAGAAGAAGCTCAAAGAGGCTTCGCTCTCTGAAGCAACAGCGGCAGTGCCTCAAATTGGTGCTTCCGTCGGGAATATTGAAGAAGCCAGACCCATGGGAACACGAACCGCAGAAAGAGAGGGTGGGGAGGATGATATTGACGAGGACGCTGACCCAGACGACGCAAAAGATTCTGCTGCCAGGAGACGAAGGGAGGACACCTTCGATGAACCTGATGAGGAAGAGAGAGTGATAGCAGATGAATCTGGTGACGATCTCATGAGTGACGACGATGACGAGCAGTCTCCCAGCCAGAGACTTTCAAAGAAGTCACGGAAACCTAAATTGGCACAAAATCTTCGCGAACAGGACCCGGAAGACTCTGATTCCACCCCCGATGCAGAGGATTCGGAAGCGGAAGCTCGACAAACCCAATTGAAGCTAGATATTCCGCACCTCAAACGCTTCGTGTTCAGCAAATACAACGGCAAGGCATGCAGAATCGTTCTCAGCTATGATGCAAACATACCCAAGCTTCTTCTCCTACCTATCCTCGAGAAATGTGTCCATGCATCAGTGGTCCATTCCATCCCAGGTCTCGGAGTCTGCACACAGTTCATGGAGGACGTGATTGGACCTGACGGCAAACCGGTCAAAGCGATGAACGAGGAAACTGGAAAGGATGAACCGGTGAAGGAGCCTGTGATCACTACCGAGGGAGTCAATCTCATCGCCATGCGAGACTATCAAGACATCATCGACCCGCACAGCATGTACACCAATTCCGTGCACGCTATGCTCAAACTCTACGGCGTTGAAGCCGCCCGCACCACCATTATTAGGGAAGTTGATGGTGTGTTCAAAGGCCACGGCATATCCGTTGACATCCGACACTTGAATCTGATAGCAGATGCCATGACTCAGTCTGGCTCATACATGCCCTTCAGTCGTCACGGTTTGGTCAAAGAGGGCGGAAGTATCCTTGCGAAGATGAGTTTCGAGACGGTCATGGGTTTCCTCAGAGATGCCGTGCTGTTTGGTGAGAGTGACCCACTTCTGGGACCTAGTGCTCGTATCGTCGCAGGAAGGCGTGGTAACATAGGGACTGGCGCGTTCGACGTCGTTGTGCCAGTGCATTGATTGATAGCGATAGGTGTTCTCACTTCTTTGGTGGAGGTGTATAGAGTTATCACGTTTATTATGAACTGCCCAGGTCTTTTCAAATACTTTACTAAGTTCACTTAGATTTTTCTACATGCCGATGACACAAGTCACTTTTAGCCGCCGGTCTGGGATCTCCCAGTGTTGTCTATCTCACGGCGACGGATAAGCTAAAGGATGAACGAGCCTGAACATCACTCCACAATGCCTTAGAAGTGGACCTAGTATATGCCTGATTTTGGCAGCTCATGTCATAATGGACCAATAACCGGCCATGTATAAATATCGCTCGACATGTTTTCACTCGTCCTGCCGGAAAGAGCTTAATATTCCTAAACAGGTAAGCTTGCAGGTGGGGATCCTCAAGATTAACCTGCATGGCCTCGTTTAGTGGCCTTGTCTGCTCACCTTGCCTGATTCTTCTGGTCTTCAGGCTTAGCAAATCACCCTCCTGACATCGATGTAACACGAAGCCCCTCGCTGAGTAACTAACTAGGTAAGTACCTAGTGAATCGGTCTAGAGCCTTGCAACGACCAACGTTTTTCTGGTTGTCATCGGCGTGCGATCATACTCACGTGCCAAACTTACGGAGTAGAGCTTGATCAAGTTTGATGAAATACTAAGTATAACTCTGGCATGTCTAGAATAGGTCGGAGTTTGAGGCAAGTGTTGGGTTTACTTATGTCACTAGCTCTTTCTACTGAGTCCTCGTTACTTTCTGGACTCATCCTCTTTTATTGTACCCGTCATTAATTTAATTTTATGCGAGATAGACATGGATACGTTCTTGAGATAGAATGATACGTAACAAGACAAGAAAAATTGCTGTCGCTGTCAAATTTATGTCAGCTTGACTGTGGTTTTCCGGCGTGGCGTGAGACCATAAAAAGCCGGCCAGTACCCATATCGAGGCTGTTGATTTCTCATTACACCTATCGTCTCTGATAAAATCACATTTGTCGATAACCATCTTGCCCAGAAAGCTCATGTGGACCAGAGCGGCTGTCAGTATTTTCCAGCTCAGCAAAATTGGCCTGCTGATATTGTGGTACGAGCTGGGATTGAGATGGTAGATCACTGTACGGCTGAAACTTGGCCTCAGGGGGGGCTGATGAATGACTGACTGGCAGTTCGGTTCGATTTGGAGTGTCAGTAACGCCAGTCTTGAATTTCCCGGCCTTTCTGGCCAGGAACCAGCCTAGACCAAGAAGGAGTGCAGCTCCTAGGACCGCACCAATACCAATATCGGCCTTTGCTCCCGTAGATAGGCCATTGCCAATGTTCGACGATGCAACGGATCCTGCTGAAGCTTCACTGGCTGAAGCGTTGGAGGCAGCTGAGATTGCTGAGGATGTCACTGGAGTCTCCGAGGTATAGGTGGCTCCTATTATAGTGCTAGACCTCGTTACCGCGGCTGTTATGTCTTCTTGGACGTAGAATCCGGGACTTGATATTTGGTCGGTCGTATCTGCATAGTCCACGCCCTGTTCCAGCCATCTGAACACCCACTGGTTTGTAGCTGCGATGTCGTCTGCTGCAATGTCAACTTTCCAGGAGAGCGTGGTAATTGAATTCAGGTTCTGTCGTGCTGGGGAGGGTGACTAATTGTCAGTATAAACAAATAATTGATAAGAGATGTCATGATGCTGATGCTCGTACCAGCAATGCGTTTTGAATAAACATGTAAATTGTAGTCTGTAATCCACAAGTCTGTATTGGACGGGTCGACAGTCTGTGCAAAGGTCGCGAATTGATCTGCCAAACTGGAATCCCATTTGAGCTCATAGGTCTCTCCGACCGTAAGATTTGTCGAAAATTCAGGTGAGGCTGGAGAGATCCACAAATCCTGAACCGTTTGGGCTTCAGAAAAAGACACAAGAAGCAAGCTCAAAAGAACATAGATGTTTCTCAGCGCAATCATTTTGAATGGCACCAAAATCGATTGAAAACAATGCCGAGAAAACACTGAAGTGGGTGGGAGACCGCTGTACTCATAAAAGATGGCAGAAGATGCCGTGAACCCGTTGGAAGCACGCTAGGTATGGCAGTGCGACCTCAGGCAGGCCTGATATTTGCTATGATTGAATTCTGGCCACCCGCCAGGTGTCCAATTTTGTTCTTTATCTCTGGTGGTCGAGATCAACCGGAGGGTAAGGTTCTCACCACGAAGATCTCACGAGACTGTTGCTGAAACCAGACCTTCCAACAAGGGCAAAGGACTGAGAACCTCACGATTGACGGAGGAATTTGCGCCGCGCTTCATGAATGCCAACATCTGGGGCCAGTCTTCCCGTGTGGACTTGGATGGCGTTGGGGCTCTGCTACATGGTACTTTGCAGTTTGCTAGCCAACAATAAGGACCCTTGCCAATGCTGACGAGGTGTACGCCTGAGTTTCAGGACTGCGGTACTGCGCAATTGTTTGCTCCAGGAATACTAGAATCTCTAACTTCAGCCAACATTGAATCGTTGAATCTGCGAAATACTCCGTACGGATTGCAGAGGATACTGCATGCTACTTTTGTGGTTTGAAATGGTTGCTCCGATCCCTGTCTACAGAAGTCATTCGAGTGACTCGAAAGCAAAAATCGCCGGATGCAGTTGAGGGCCATAGTCGCCCATGGGTACCTGACTGCCAAGCGGCCCCAGGTACCAGGCGTATTCTGTGTTTTAACGCTTCAACTCGCCCCCATACTCCAAGCATTTAATTGAACACAAAGGCATCGAACGAAGGCACTTGACAGTGCAAATCACACACACAACTCGTAGTACAGGTCACCAATGTAAAACGTCAAACTGTCCGTACGAATGATTTCCTCGTCCCAATACCCGCCCCACTGCGTTCGTGCTCATACCATTCCGTATTGCCCCCAGTCTTTTGCCCCAACGTGGTGTCTGAATTTCCTGCACCCTGTCCAATTTATTGGACAAGCGTTCAGCTTAGCTTCACGATAAACAAGGTTTTGTCGATATCTTCCGCCAGTTGACGATATGCATTTAATCTGCAACCCCCCACCAAAAGGCACTAGTGGTTCCTCCCAGTTGGATCAATGCCCCACCCATTACCCAATGAAACTACTTCACTCTCTTCCCATCAGCACGGCCGAGCACCTCCCTCAAGTTCAGCATGTATACCCTGGAAAGTCTGCGGAGAATCGTAGTGTTCGACTAGTGAGGAAAGCGTGGAAATGATACCGAGAGCGAGCATTAGATACACAACGAGCTTTTAACGTGGCAGCTTCGGTGGTTGGCGACAACGTTGGTCGACACACTCGATACTTTGTGGATCATAGATCTCAAAGATGATTTTAAGGATGCGGCAGCCGCTACCGTCACTATCGATTTTTCAACATCGACTAATGACACCATCAATCTTTTCGAGACTGTCATCCAATATCTAGGTGGGTTTCTGACCTCTTGCGATATCAGTGGTGATGTAATTCTGCTATATCAGGCTGTCTAAGTCGGTAATATACTGATGGTCGCGTTCGACACTCCGAATCACATGCTCTTCCCTAGATAGGATTGGAGAAACGCTATTACTGGAACGGAAAAGCAGATTGCGCCCGAATTGATGCTGGTTGCGGAAACATTAAAGCAATTCTACTTGATTTTCGGTGACAGAGATCTCATCAGCCTGGATGAGTAGGTGCCGAATACAGAAGCACATCCCTTGCGACGGCCAAGGTGAACAAGAGGTGGAAGTTTGCCTACAGAGGTGCTATGTTTCACGAAATCTCTCGTCAAGAGTGCTGCAGCGTGAAACATACATCTATCCTTGATTGTGGACAATACTGAGAGTGAGATTCTGATACATAAGTCCGTGGGAGGTGCCTGCGCTCGTCTCCAGGGACTGATACGTCTTTGGCTGGTCCATTTTCTGGGACAGTTATCCTCAAGGCTGTTTGACATTGAATGTCGAATATGTAAATGAACAACAGCTTATCAGTGTTAAGATAGACTGATTTCCAAGCAGCGCATGCTCATTACTCACTTACGCACGACGAATGGATAATGACACTGCCTTACTCCGCCTCCTGAGGGCGAGTCCGAAAGCCACCTTGTTCGACCTGGAAATCTAATATCCGAGCCTCGCACTAATTACCTTAGGGGCGGAACTTTAACAATTCAATTGGCCACGAATACGCGATTGATGCGCTCGCTACTACATGTTGATTAGCGTATCCGGGGACTGCCGAGTCTAAGAAACCCTATCAAGGTGGATTGTTGGTTAAAGAGCCTGATCTGACGACAAGCTCCGATTCGGGCCCAAGGCAGCAGTCAAACACCAGCTTTAAAAACAATTCGAAAGCTTGTTACGTCCACGATCATCCCACCACATCGAAAATTGCCATCGCAGACGCGAATTTTGAACATCATCGGTCATATCAACCCCTACTAAACGCCTCAAATTTGCAACTAAAGGATCTCATATTCGACTTCATCACGTGCGCCGAGTCAGGCTCACGCCAAAAATGATCACGACCAAGATCAAATGGCCGGAATGGCGATACGTTCCATTCAGTCGCATCTTCTACCTAGGCATGAACATCCTCCAGTCAACCGCGGGCATCACGGTGGTCAGTCTGTGCGGATCCGACGTGTCGGAGAACTCCATCCAGAAAGGGCGATCGGTGAGTACTTGGTTCTCTCCGCTCACAACCTCAACCGATCTCAACTCCGACAACTACTAAGCCTTCATCGCAATCACAGATCTTCACCATTGTAGTCGGCATCCTCTCGATAATCACGGCATTCTCATTTGCCGTCGAGGTTCTGCTCACCATGCCGAGCCGCGTGTGGCTGCTGATCGTGTTCGTGTGGCAGTGGCTGATTGTAGCCCTGTGGGCGATCTCGGCCGGTCTGCTGGGAGGGGTATACCTTCCGCATGGACGGGCGAGGATGCGGACAGCAACGGGGTTCGCATATCTGAATCTCGTGCTGTGGCTGTTGTGCTCGATTGTCGGCACCGTCACTTGTTGTGCTTCGGGCCGGAAAAAGAAGCAACGGAACGGCGCGGATGGTGAGGTGGATGGAGGCCTTAAGCCGCCGGCGCAGGTGCACGTTCTTGCAGACAGAAGTACTGGACCTTAATGGATGGGCGTGATGGCTCCAAGCAACCAACACCGCAGATTGTGCTCTTGGCTAATCTTGCATTTTCACAGTATAAAGTGCTCAATGGATAGGTCTACGTGGCTAATTGTTCTACGTACCACGATGCTCTCTCGCTCGATTTCAAATTTCCACAATTCAGCGAAGGCATCCTTCCAGTTTGCTCACTGGGTATGATTCTATGTCCCAACTATCACTCCTCTGGTGGGGATTGCTTGATTTACTATCCTTGTTGTCGTGCCTCCAAAATGAGCCTTAGAATCAGTAACAAGTCTTTCCAATATCCGGACCGGGAAAACGCATAAAGATTATCCTCACATCACGCATGGAGTCCAACCCTCGGCTGACTTACTTGCGCATTTATCCCCTAACGCCCTAGTACGTGATGAGTCTCTCTTCACAGTGGTCGAAAATCCTATGTCGCTGTCTCCTACCAATCACTGCCACCATCCACCTTCCGCAAGGTCAAGTACCTCAGACAGATCCGAAATCCCGGCCATTTATCTAGCAGAACAACTTCCAAACTCTCTTCCACCGAGGCCAAGAAGCCTGCTCAGCGCGCTCATCGGCGAGAATCTGCGCCAGATCGATCTCACGACGACCACTGACAATATCAATATCCTCGATACGGTGGAACTTCCAGGTCTTCCTCCACAACTTGAAGAAAATATAGAACGCGATGACAACCGGTGCGGCCAGGTAGACTTCGAAGAAGTTCTTGGTGCGTTCTGAGCCGCTCATGGACGCGTAGCCTACGGGGGCGAAGCCGGTCCAGAATTGCGCGACTGTTTTGTGGGGGGGGCAAATTGTTAGTTCGCTGATACCAAAAGAACGGTGTGGGCTTGTATTGTAGGGGAAAACAACATACCGAGCACGAGACAATTGATGGCGAATCCAATCCATGAACCTATGACGCCTGCTTGGGACCTATACGGCAACTCGTCCAGTGTGTGGCCGTGGAGTTTCCACGCCGCCCGGAAACGGATGTGGCAGAGACAGATGGAGCCCCAGGTGAAGATGGACGCCAAACCCGACACGGCGAACATCCAATTCCACGCTTCCTGTCTCCTTGCTGGGCTTAGGTTGACTATGTAGCAGAGACAGCCAAGCGAGGATGCGAGGATGATGGACACCAGAGGACGCCCAGCGTTGTCAATATAGCCCAGTATTCTTGGAGCTTGTCCTTGGTCGGCTAGTGCTGCGAGAGTGCGGGACGCGCCGTACACGGAGGCATTGCCAACACTGAGGACTGCGATTAGAATTACTGCGTTGAAGACTGATGGAAGCCCACTGACACCGGCGTTCTTGATGGCGAGGACAAAGGGTGACGTCCAGGTGTTGGAGGTACTGCCACTGTTGAGGAGATCGGGATCATCGTATCGGACCAGGCAGCCCACAAGTGTTAGTGATACGATGTAGAACTAGATTGGAGCAAGTCAGTAATTGTTCACCATCGTATGGATGTGAAACGACAAGGAACAAGAACAAATTGCTTACCAGAACAACACGCCAAAAGACCTGCTTGATGGCATTGGGTAGTGATTTTCTCGGATTCTCAGACTCCGCAGCAGCCAGGCCTACCAATTCTGTTCCACCAAACGAGAACGCGGCAGTCACAAAGACGGAGCACACGCCTTTGAAACCATTTGCGAAAGCACCAGGATTGTCCCAAGTCTTAGCACCGTAGTAATGACCCGTTGGGCCACCACCAACATCGACAATGAGCGCGAAGAAGATGAAGCCGAGCGTGGCGATGACTTTGACGATTGAGAAGATGAACTCTGCTTCACCATAGCCTCGTACGCCGAAGAAGTTGATTGTCACGGTGGAAAGGAGAAAGATTGTCACCCAGACGCTGGGGTTGACGCTTCGTGCTCCGTGCCAATAGTTCACGGTCATGGAGGCGGCCATCATCTCGATAGGAAGGGTCACTAGCCATTGCATGGCATAGCTAAGGCAATGTCAGTGCGTTCTTCTCCCTTACAGAACTATATGGCTGAGCAAATTCTGGGTGTTGAGAGAGGCCACTCACTTCCATCCCATAGCTGCTCCCCACGCGGGATCGATGAATCGACTCGAGTAAGCCGAAAATGAACCGGCGACGGGGTACATGATGGCCATTTCACCAAGTGCATGACAAACACAGAACAACATGCCGCCCAGGACACAGTATGATATCACCAATGCAGCAGGCCCTCCAACCGAGAGGGCAGAGCCTGACCCAACG
The DNA here is from genome assembly GCF_035927105.1 of Exophiala bonariae. Lineage (NCBI taxonomy): Eukaryota > Fungi > Ascomycota > Eurotiomycetes > Chaetothyriales > Herpotrichiellaceae > Exophiala > Exophiala bonariae. The sequence goes on along the minus strand of NW_027042517.1, from coordinate 164,286 downwards.
AAGAGGCCGGTTCCTGGACGGAGGACCTGGTCAGTAAATGCCGATATTCAATTCCGTAGCTTGGGACAAAGGAGCGGGATAATTCAACCAGGCCTTTTCAAGAATCTGGGGACTCACCAATCGATCCTCCGATAGCAATCATCTGTAAGTGTCGTGATTTGAGCTTGTGTGCCAACGCTGGTTGACCAGGTGGCTGATATGGTAGAGGCTTCCCATTGTCGTCCAGCAATACCTCTGACACGCGAGCGTTTTTGTTCTCACGGAAACTATCGAGAAACCGACCAAAAAGTGGTTTGGTAGCTGTGACGATTTGGCCATAATCAGAGGAAAGTAACCCAGAAGGAGAGGTGGGCTCCCGCTTCTTTTCAAGATCAGGCTCCATTGTTAGGTTTGCGATGGAAGGACGAGACCAGATTCAGTGGTCACAGTCGACCCAACAACCCCAGTGGTGGAAGTCAATGCTTTATGTTCAAGGCTGAAGCCAAAGGAGGGCTTCAATGGAGGACGACATGCTGCATCAAAAGCGGCGGAGGCGTCTTAAATGGCTGTACAGAACATAACAGCCAATGCAGGGTCTCGGCAAGATATGGGAGTATAATCGCCATCTGTAAGAGGTTGCCACACCAAGATTGTGTAATAACTCTGTAGGGAGGTATACGACAAAGCAGATAGAACGACAAGGCACAACACATAGCCTCTAACACGGAGCAGTTGGACTTGGAAGAAGTGGTTTCCACATCAAGCATGAGGTCTGAGTCGTATCTCATGGCCGGCGATACCCATGCAGATTAGTGAGCTACCTCGGATCGCTCCGGCAACAACGCATCCCCGGAGAGACTAGATACGGGCAGAGGACGATTAGGCCTGGGGCGATGATTGCGTGAGTACCTAGCAGGCTTGCCATACTCGAGTTGATACGATAGGCCATAAATGACAAAGGACCGAGACTGTGCGTACACACCACACCACAAGGCAAGATCGTCGACGAAGTATGCTTTCGGACCCGTGAAATCGACACAACTGAGAGCCGCGCAGCATGTCAAGTGTCGAAGGCATCCTGTCTCGCACTTGCTCACGAATCCTTGTTCAGAGCTTCGGGATAAACTTTTATGGGACCTGATAGGGCTGTAGCTTGCTGGCAAGACGAGTGGCAAGCAAGAGATGGCACTGGTACGGATCCAAATGGAAAGTGATTCATATGGACTTCAGGTCACGTCTTGAGAGCGCTCCACCCGAACTCCCAAAATGCTGATTGGAGTAGAAGATACATGAATATTTAGTATGATCTTGAGTTAGAGGATAGACAAATCCTTAGATTCTTGATGAGCAAGCAGATGTCGCGTATGCTAATCAAGAGACAGACTTCAAATATCCGAGAACCCTGGCTCAGCAGCTTGAAGCGGAAGCCCCGGCACCTGCATCTTGGTAACAAAGAATGACACAGCTACAACGCTTATCTACAACCAAGGAACTTGACAAGAGCCTCCTTGATGTCTGCGCCAATGAGACGTAGTGAACCCAAGCCAATGGTGACTCGTCGACAAAAGCTCTGAAGCCTCGCCATTCTGCAAAGACTTGATCCGCAATCAAGGTCTTGAGGCTTCTTGCTTGTATCCCTACCCGAGGGCATATAATGGTATATTGCCGTAAACACCTGGCAAAAGGGGGACGAAATCATGTGCCAGCATCTGATTTCTTCAGTTCCTAGCTTGGATTCGACTCGAGATATCTCCCACATCTTTCTTAGTCGCCAGTCTAGGGACTCGTGGAGGACGTAGCTGACTTCCTATTGACCTGCCTATTTCCCGGCAACGTGGAGCACAACGATGGTAGGACAGATCAATGGCTCGAATAAACTTTCGAGTGTAGGGTTAGCTCGTTTCGTCCAGATATTGTAATGGTCGCCGTACAAATCAGTCCGAGAACGAAAATTCTCTCAAGTCCATGCGAGACCAAGATTTGGTATAGTGTCGGACGATGTTGCGGGTTCGCTGTGTTTTGTTTGTGGGGCCGCTTGTAATTCTGGACGATATGAAGAGCTTGGTATCAGGTTGGTCTTAATGTCGTTGAGTTTTCGAGCATCTCGCGGCCGGCCTTGTGACTCGGCAAGGGCAACCGCATCATTGATGATTGTGACTAAAGTTTTCAGTGGTTTACCTTTGTTCGCCCACGGTGACTTTTTGGTATGCGTGGTGTAGGATTCCAAGTAGGTCATTAATGGCTTGTAGGAAGGGACAGAAGGATGGTAGAGTTGTAGGCAAGAGGGACTCCAAGCCCACTGCCGAAAACACCTCGAACCGAAAAAGACTACTTCGTCGAAAAGCTCTGGCAAAATGCGAGACGTACTCCGACGGTCGAGCATTGCCTGAGCAAGACGGTTCCAGCTGCGTCCAAGGTTGATAGGTTGATTTCCATCGGAAGGATTGCGCGATTCGTGATATTTGCAAGCCTGAACAAATTGTTGAGCACCAGCGACTACAGATTCTCTGAAAGTAGCCTGATGAATCATAAGGGAGATGAGATTGTCTTCAGCCCTGTGATATGAAGATATTCTGCTTTGCTCAACCACCGAGAAGCTTGATTTTGCAAACGCCTTTGACAGGCTAGGACGTTCGTATAAAATGCGCAACATGTCCCAGACTTCAGCTTCCAGATCGTCGGCATAGAGAACGGGGACGACAAGTGGCGGGAGTTCTGTATCGGCAAGGAAGTTACATTTCTCTGTGGTACTCATATGAGTGTACCAGCTCAATAACCTTGGGCCCAGACGTTGTGCTGGAGGAACGATCTCTTTCCGCTTCAATCCATCCAAGTACAATCGGCAACACCGCTGAACCAGGGCAAAATCGTAGGCTTTCCAGGACCCAACATTTTCAAATTCCGAGACCGCAGTAGCAGTCAATGAGCGATGTGTTGATGGTGCTGCAGGCTGCTTCTGCAAGAGTGGATGAGCAAGTAAGCTGGCCAAATGAAGATGAGTAGCACGGGTTGCTTGGTGAGCAGGATCGGGTATGGGGTTGGACTCGTGAGAACCAAGTCCTGAAGAGGCGGTCTGAGGAGATGGGTGTATTTCATCGAGATGCTTCTGAAAGGCGGACTCAAGAACACCGACCAGCTTCTTGGTCTCACGGGCAGTCGTGGGTGGAAGCGGTGGGTGAATGGCTTTGAGGAAGTTGCGGACGAGGTGGGATGGGGATGTCTTCATCTTGGGTCAGGTTGGAGGTGATATGAAACCACAGAGTCATGATAGTCAGGACGCTGGTAATGATCGCATTGTCTTCATGGATTGCCAACGGGACAAAGACGCGAATGAGGGGAGGCGAGGTGAGTGAGGTGAGTCGACGGGGAGCCGCGGTGGAGTGATGAGCCAGTGGTGCAGTGCAATGATGGCATCAAAGTGAGAGGGTTTGGACGCTCACGTGACTAGCGTGATACTAAAGCAACTATCACAGCCTAGTGAAAACTAGTACAAGTCTTAGCACCTTCAGCCACAAATGGACGGCCGGAAGAAAGATAATCCGTTTGGTCCAATCAGATCTCACTTTCCTGGGCGCAGCCACAGCCACGGCTACTACCCTAAACACTGGCAACTGTTTGTGCTGTACCAACTTGAACTGAAGTGTCTACTGACTGCTCCTTCCAGTCTCCTTCCCTCGATCTTCAATTCCTCTCATTCCCCATTCTTCAGATTCCTCCATGTCAACATAACCACCACGTCCTGCTCTCTTGATCACTACAATCACGCCTCCCTACTCTTTGAAAGGAGTCTACTCCTGACTCTTTTGGAGCTTGTTTTCTTCCTCTTTTTTACATCACTCCGGCTTCCACCTGCTTCACTCTTGTTCAATCTCCCTTACTCACACAACAAATCAACAACATAACAATGGCAGAAGTCCAGTCCCGCACTGCGGGTACAAGGGGCCGTGGAGGTTTCAGAGGCGGTAGAGGTGGCTTTCGAGGTGGAAGAACCCCCAGCAGGTCGCAACACAAGCCAGACCAAGAACAGGAAAACATCCCTCCCACCTCACTCGAAGACCAAGGCGAAGTTGGCCTGCTCAAGAAAAAATTTGCCGAGACTCTCCCCATCTTGCGTGAAATTTGTCCTGGCTGGAGCGACGAAGATTTGGTTTTTGCCCTACAGGAGACGAACGGCGATTTAGACGCCGCTGTTGATCGAATTTCCAGTGGTATGGTCCCTCCCTGTCCCCTCTCGTTTATTCACACTAATCCACACTGCCAGGTACCATATCACAATGGGGCGAAGTCAAGAAGAAACACCCAAAGCCCAAGGATGGACCCACTGCATCGGGCGGCGAAGCCTCAAAGACACGTAGTCGTGGAACAGCAGAAAGTCGTGGAAGAGGTCGAGGTGGTGCCGATCGTGGCAGCACTCGTGGTGGCCGCGGTGCGAAGACTGCCACACATACTAATGGAACAAAACCTGCAAACGCCTCAGATGGATGGGATGCTACTCCAGCACAACAATCGACAGATACCACGGGAGGCTGGGACGCGGTTCCTGAGACTGGTGACGCTCCTGCTGCTACCGCTACCGGCGACTGGGCCAATGATCCGGGCAAAGATGCTTTGGCGTCTCTGCAGACCGAAGAACCCAAACCAGCCTCCAACGCTGCCCCCTCTACCGCGAAGCCTGGTGGGTGGGCTGGTCTGTTCGCCAAACCTCCTCCTGCGCCCAAGAAAGCACCAGCTCCAGTTTTACCCCCTCCTCCTCCTGCTACTCATCAAAATGACCAGCCGCCTACTGAACTCGTCCCTACTGTCCAAGATACCCCCCTTGCCGAGATAGACATTCCTCCTCCGATCGAGTCTGTGACTGTCGACGATGGTCCGTCTGAGCTTCCCTCTGCACCTCATTCAGATACGGGTAAGGACTTGACTCCGTCCAAAGATGCACTCACAGAAAAGAATTTGGAGAAATTGCCTGATACATCCCATCCACCACCTTCCGCCACAGCTGCAAGCACCGTTGCCAGCACACAAGACCCCTTGGCAGCTGTGGAAGCCACTAAACCCGTCATTAGACCCGGCATGTCTGGATTTGCGGCCACCGCTTTGAAAGCCACTGGAACAGCTGGACGTTCGGCGAGCTATACACGAAAAGTCATGGAACAGCATGAGGCGGTGGTCATGCCTGGAAATCATGGGATTGAAAAGACTGCGGTCCAATTTGGCAAGCTTGGATTAGGCGCCGACGATGTGGATGTGGATGAAGATCGTGAAGAACCTGAAACACGAACCCAACTTCCCGACGATTCCCCCAGCGCTCCACGGGCCTCTCTACCACCTTCTCTACCTGAATCTCAGCCTCAATCGGCTGCTACTGGTCCTTCCCAACCGTTGGCCGAAGTGCAACAGTCTCAACGAGCCGCTCCAGGCCTTCCCCCTGCTCCTCAGCAAGCCCAGCAGCCTTCTCCCCAATCTGCCTCTGCATACGCCGACCAATACCGCTATGGCCAGGGACAGAAGCCATATGATCCGTTTAGTCAACAAGGCCCAGCTGCCCAGGCACAGTCTCAGTCTCAAGAGCCCTTCTCCAATCAAGTACCCAATCAAACCGCAACCACCAGCGCACAGAACGACTATTCCGCTTACTATGGACGTGACGCATACAATTACTATGGGGCGTATGCTCATGATGGCCAGCGTACTACCAGTGGCTTTGGCACATCAGGACCAGAGACTCAAGGTCAATATGCCACTTCTCGTCCTCAACAGCAAAGTGCCGGCGGTCAGCAAGATGCGCAGGGCAGTGGTGACAACACTCCTGCACCTGGGCAGCCTGCTCAACAACAATCGAGCCACCTACAACAAAATCAAGGTCACGGGTATCCATATGGATATCCCAACGCTGCCTACAATCAACAATATCCTCAGTATAGCGCGTCTTACATCAACCAAATGAATCACCGTTACGGAGCGAATCGACCAATGTTTGACGACGTCCGACGCCAAGATAGTGACTACTATGGCAGCCAGCAGTATAACTACGGTCATGGCCAAAACCATTACGCGGGATACAACAAGTATGGTCAACCTCAGGCTTATTCTTATGAGCACTCTTCATCTCCCGCCAATGCCGGCACTTTCGGCCGTGATGGAGGTTACGGACGAGCAGGTTCAGCTCAACCCTCGGAGGCGCAACAGACAGCAGCATCTAGCACCGCTTTCGGAAGCACCACTGCTGATCCATTTGGCCGCACCTCTTCTGGATTCGGTCAAGGGCAGGGTCTTCAGCAACATACTTCTCATCAAGGAAGCGATGATCCCAGCAAAGTATCCGGTCCCAGTCCGTCTCTTCAAGGAGGCCGTCCAGGTTCTGCGGTCAACAGCCTTCCTGGTCAGCAAAGTAGTCTTCCACCCCCATCGCAACACTCGAATCAACAAGCATTCGGTGGATATCCTCAATACGGTGGATTAGGAAATGTGAGCGGCCATCAGAGTGGTCATCAGAATACTGCTGCTTATGGTGCCGGCTATGGAGGATCCAATTCTGCGTTTGGAGCGTATGGTGGTTATGGTGGTGGCCGGGGTTGGAATGGCAGCTATGGTTCGGGTCATTAAACTTGACTAACCATAAAGTGAGACCGCCAGTTATCTCCATGTCCTTTTCTTTTTCATTATTGGGGTCGAAACTCTCCTTTCTGCAAGTGTTGAGGCGGAGCACAGGCGAAATTGTGACGATTGCCAAAACTAGGAGGTTACTGAGAAATTCTCCTTTCTTAATTACCTGTACTTGTACACAAAAACACACACACACACACAATACTATCGACTCGAAGGATGAGAACTGGGAAAACGAGAAGACGATAACTTTTCGAAATTGTCATCAACATGGGCATGTCTCAAAGTGTGGGACAAAAGGTTCTGCAGGAATGAATGGGTAATTGCATATCTCAATTAGCCAGGGGAAAAGCAAACATGCAACTTGACTGTTGGCTGAATTGAAATGCCCCAGTGAGAGTGCTATGGTCTTCTAGGTAGATTCTGGCATTTGCGGACCAGAATGAAAATACCTAATGTTCCTAAGCCCATCATCGTTCAAGTGATCACTTACATCCCCATATTAATTTGACATCATAAAGTAGATTTTAACCTGGTGACATGTTTGAACGCCGATATATAAGGCTTCGGGGGAAATCGCTCACATATCGTTGGAAATCCCGGACCCTATGAAATTGAGTATTACCTCACTATTGTCAAATGTCCTATGCGCTCACTTTCGATCCTTACCTTGAGTTGAATAATATCCTCCTACTCCGAGGCAACGAAAAATATCCAGGTACCACAGCCGCGGAAATAAACATCCTCACGCGACCCAGTATAGCAAATTGGTCACTTCGGTACCGGCACATGTTCCTAAACCCTGTTTTTGAGGCTGGGCAACATCCGCATTATCGACACTGATTGGACGGATTTTGGCATTTCCTTGGTTTGTCAATTATGCATCATCCTTGTCCCAGGCCAGGAAACATATCAGGTCAGCTATCGTGCTGAGTCAGGAATCTGGCTTCCCATACCTAGGTATCTTTGCACATGTTTGAACAGACTCGGTGTTTACGAATACGGCGTCTTCTGGTAGCGGTGACCTTTCGTTTGCACAGTGTCATCTCTGCGTGGTTAATGTCCCTGCCTATTTGAGGTAGGCTGAGTACCGCCGATTGCAGTCAGCGAGCGACGTTTAGACTTTATCTATCCGAAGCGAGAATTTCGTATAACTATATATACGAAGGGAGGATTGTGTTGACAACGGGTTTGGCTGGATCCATGTACATTCAGCTAACGAACGCCAACGGCCAAACAAAATCACACATCTGGAGTGCCTGAACCCGAAAGTGTCTAAAAGTCATGACGACCACACAGTCTCAAACATCAAAACCTCACCTAGTCATCATTGGCAGTGGCTGGGCAGGATTCTACCTTGCCGAGAATATCAATCTCTCATCATACAACGTCACTCTAATTTCTCCACGACGGACATCAGCCTACACACCTCTACTGGCCTCAGCCGCCGTAGGGCTATTCAATTTCTACCTGGCAGAGGAACCCGTCCGGTCCGCATCAAGATGTGACTTGAACTTCGTTAAAGCAAATGTCCTGAGCATCGACTTCACCGACAAAACATGCCAGTGCACACCAGCATTCGAAGAGGACCCAAAGCTGGAGAAAATCCAATTCGACATCGCCTATGACTACCTTGTCATCGCACCAGGCTGCATGCCCAACACGTTCGGCACGCCAGGGGTCGACGAATACGCTATCTTCATCAAGAACGTCAGCGATGCGATGCGTGTTCGCAAGACGCTGTTCGACCTGCTCGAAAAAGCCAGCCTTCCGTGCACCAGCGCCGAGCGCGCAAAGGAACTTCTGCACATCGCGATCGTCGGCGGCGGACCAACGGGCATCGAACTCACCGCGGAGCTGGACGATCTGTGCCAGAACGAGCTAAGCAAACTGTATCCACGCATTGCCAAATACGTGACCATCTCAATCTATGACGTCGCGCCACATATTCTGTCCGCATACGATGCGAAACTCCACGACTATGCCACTAGCCAGCTCAAGGCACGCAATGTTGATGTCGCGCCGAATACTCATATCGAGCGCGTCGACGAAGACGCCCTGTATATCAAGGACAAAGGGCGCGTACCCTACGGAATGATCCTCTGGGCGACGGGAAACAAAAATGTGCCGCTGATCGAGACCGTCGATGTCAAGATCAACGAAAAAGGCCTCAAGCGTATTCTCATGGACGACAAGCTACGCGTGTTCAAAAAACCCGATACTACTACATCAACCTCCGGCAGCGATGTATGGGACAGTGTCTTCTCCCTCGGTGACGCCGCCGACATCGAGGGCCAATCACTTCCCACGACCGCCGAAGTCGCGGTGCAGAAGGCGCGATACCTCGTCGAGAACTTCAACGCCTTAGCCTCGGCCACCGGCACCGCAGCCACATCAGCATTCGCCAAACCATTCACATACTCCCAAAAACAGCTCGTCAGCTATATCGGACACCACGACGGTGTGATCGCGGGCAAGGGACCGAACGATCCGGGCTGGACGGGCCGCAGCGCGTGGTTGGCATGGCGCTCCGGCAGTCTTATTTGGAACCGCAATTGGCGCAGTCGTGTGGTCATCGTTATCACGTGGGCGTTGAATCGGGTCTTTGGCACGGAGATGGCGAGAATGTAGAGAGATGGGCTGGTAGGACAGAGGATGGCATGACTGGTGGTCACGGATCGGAATGGAGGTCGAGCCTGGGGCGAAATTCAGGACACGGCAGATTCCTTGGATTCGCCATTTACCTCTTGATTGATATTCTGGCACTGTAGATAGACCAAAGTAATATAAGAGTTCCTGATACTGATTTACGTATAGTACATGACGGGTCTCTTGAGCTATATGGGCTTGTCAGCGATAAGTTGGCTCAATTCAAATTGTACTTCGGATGAAAAATTCGGGCAGGGCCAATGTTGAAAGATTGTAAGATCTCCGCCGAAAGCTTGATTCAACTTCAATACATTCACTTTCCTCTGGCTGAAAAATCTGCCTCGTCCAGACACGGAAATTATCTCATTCGGCTTTCCGCAATGCACTTTTCCACCTCAGTAGAACTAAAAGGAGATCGAAGGCATTACAGCTAAGCCGATGTATTTTTCTGGTGCGTTGGCTTAACTCTAGAGTAGTGAGGAACGTGGAAGGAGGCGAAGAGTCCGTACCTCTGGGGCAGTCTAGGCAGGCGCGACCCGTTGTGATTTACAATGGTGATGGGACGTGTTGAATGTTGTTTCTACTTGGATACTGCAATTGTTCCACAACCGACTTGGGGAGTTCAGACAGAGGGCGATGCCAACGCTCTTGTGATACCTCCAGCCAAGATTGATACGATGTAGAGTTCTTAGAACGTCAAGTTGAAGGCTTCCTATGTCGGCAATAATGACCAGCAAAGCGCTCGTGCCGGGACGGTACGCAGTTTGAAAACCGTATCCTACAGAATGTCCGGACCAGCATTCTCATTGCAAAGCAGAATTTCGGAACTGTGTCGTATACCTTTGCATTATTATGTTCTATTCATAGCCATGGGCATTATACGAAGTAGGTGACCCCTCCACGCTCCTTTTGGAACGACTAATGTCAGCCGGTGACAATAATCTTATGATTAAAGTTAGGATGGGCTGGTTTCGATGGCTCGAGGCGTAGAAGACAAACTACTCAACTGCACTAACCTCTTACCGAGGACCCCAAAAGAGACTAAACTGTCGCCAGAGCTCTGCACAAGCGAGACTCACCGAGCTTGTTAGTGATTTGGTTGGACGGCTGAAACTTGCAGCAGTAGCCTTGGAAGAGTCGTCGCAAGCTCTTCCCTGCGCCAATCATTTAAGGCTATGATGGTTGCTAGCGGCACCGCTCATTATTGCAGGTACCTTGATGCCTTCGGAACTCGCGAGGCGGAGTCAGCCCTGCTAAATCGCCGCTTCCATTTCCGTACCCAGAGCACGTGTTGGGTACAGCCAAAGAGTCTTTGAACGTACTCGTGCTGTAAACTTCAACTGGCTTCTGGAAGTGGCGGGGCTGAAATGGTCTTGAGCCGCCAGAACAAGGCGTTCTGCCTGAACACTATGGATTGACGCTGCGGTCATCTGTACCCTTGACCGAATTCCACGATCCATATAATACAGTTTGGTTTCCCTCCTGCTTCTTGTTTCGAGTTTGACATTGGGCAAATTCGGGTTATGAGCTGTCGGGTTTGTTCATAAACTGAAATAAGTCTAATTGCCAGAACCAAATGGCACCCACAGAGTCTCCTCTTGTCCATAAATACCTTTGGAAAGACCATAGTCTCCCACCGTTCCAAAATGTGGTCATGACTGTCAGCGCATTTGAGGCGTTATTATGCTTCTCATTCTTCGCTGCCCTCGTCACTTACACTCAAACAAGAACCTGGGTATGCATCAAATCTCTCGTATTTCGAGTCACAAGTCCTATCCAGATGACCCTTGAGCCTAATCATCCGGAGTCTCAAGAACGATTGACACAGACCAAAGCCTTGAGGGCTTTAGGTCGACGGCCGAACCCACAAGACCACCTAGCAATGCTTTCCATACCAAAATGGTTTGGAATCTGGGCTATCATCAATGTCGCAGTATTCTTCGTTCTGGGTGTCTTTGTGCCTCTCTGGCTTACGGGCTTTTTGGGCACTGCTGTCGTACAGTCTAAATTCACGGACACATGCACTGGGCATGAGACCAACCCTGCCAGAAGCCGATACACGGCTGAACTTGCAGACAGCTATCATAAACGCTGTCTGGTTAGTGCTCCCCAGCCACCATCATGCTCTCAAGTATCTGGGATTGTGGGTTCCATGCCTCAACTCTATGGAGGGAGAGATTGGCCGTGCCCTTTCGGGGGAGACGTATGCCAAAATGATGTGCAGCCAGTGCAGTTAGAGTTCAAAAACTTGCGTCCTCGAGACTACGGCGTCAACATGAAACCTCAAGTTCTCCTCGACCACCGTGTCACTTGTGCACCCTTGAAGACCGAGAAGTTCATGGTTGTCCTTCGCGGCGAGGATGGCATATCGATCGACAAAAGCGTCCTTTGGTTTGGACATGACCCTAGGGAGGGACCCCTCCCAAACGTAAGTGCTTTGTATGGAACCGTGTTGGAAACAGCCAATGGTCCGAATCAATACTCGAGTAATTTTTCTGGAAATGAACTGTCTGAAGCGTTGAGAGCGCGGCCGGCATATGACCTCAACGTCTACCCATCTGGAGGTTCTGGTGGCGGGGTTAATGAAGGCCTTCACCCTAATCTTCAAAGAACTGACGGAGAGGTCTTCATTATCGTGCTCCAACCAGGAAGAACTTATTACGGAACCGATGTGCCAATAGATGACCCCTTTTACTCAGCACACAACAAAGCTCGTGATACGGACTCTTACATACCAGACTACGAAGCCACCGCTTTAGGGTGTGTGGAGCAATTCAGACTTTGTGTAGCGGACAAGGATAATTTTTGTACAGATTGGGGCCACACTATCGACGTTATACTGCCCATCACCCTGAATAACAGCCTGAACCTGAACCTGGAATCAAGACTAGAGATAACATTTACTTATGTATATCTTACCACCATGGCCTCGATGGGCCGGTTGTTTTCCTTGCGAACAGATCCAGCGATGCTCATGACAGCTCTGACTCGTCGTCTAGACACCATTGAATTCATCGATCCAACCGAACAGTGGATAAAGGAGATCCATGGGTGGTTTATGACTGCATTCATAGCTGCGAGGTACAATTTCATGCAAATTGTCACTAGCGACTATGAGAAACGAGCAAAAGATGCCCCCGCGCCTATGGTCAGCATCTGTGGTATCGTACTGTTCCAAACCAACGAATATACCAATATCAACTTCATCGGCCTTCTGGCTTCAATATCATCGCTGTTACTCATATGCGTTATCAGTCACTGGCAGAAGATGCGAAACGCGAGTAGGAACGTCAAAGGCCTTATTGCATTCATATGTATTCTGTTGTTCGAACCCTATTGGAGTAGATTTAAGAGCAAGTGCAAGGAATTACCATCATCCTTGTCTTCCCGTGGAGAGAGGTTTCGCCAGGACATACGTATCCATTGTCCACAACCTCCTGCAATATTCGGACGCACTTTCTGGACTACTTTGTGGGAAGAAAGAAGAAGATTTGACAACTTGGTTCCTAGAAGCGAGTGGATCAATCTTGCCGTTCGAAATGTTGGCAGGAGTTCTGCTGAACGATAACAAAAGGTTCCTATCATTTAATTCTGCTTTCGTCTATGGATGTCCATAGTGTACCATGTCACCCCCTGACCAATTGAAGATGTTGAAGACAGATCTCTTTCGCAATGGTTCTGTAGGTCACCGCTTCAGCCAGGTGTGCACGAGGCCTTCCCATTGCATCACGGTATCTTCCAGCGATTCAGGGATGCCTCTCTACAAGTCAAGTCACGTCGCATACATCTGTTGTATTATCTAGAGCTAATATATGCTCACCTTTCAGGAGTATTGATACCTGGACATTCGTTTCGAGGCTCAGCGTGGTTCGGGGAATATTGCAGTGATTATGTAAATGCCATGGATTGAAATTGTTAAAGAGAGTTACGAGAATAGATAACAGAATATTATGGTTGGCGAAAGGGAAGCCAGCCTATAGTACAATCTCAGCCACTTAAAACTGACTGCTCCAATTGGACCTGATAACGACAAAAGTGGCGTGTTCAGCATTTTTAAAGGCTGTGCACAGATGTGGTATACCAAAGTATCGGTTTGGACTTCATCCCCACCAGGTCACTAAAACTCGAAGGTGAACAATCAAGAAATGGAAGCATGGATGTGGAAGGTAAAATTCGAAATAGTACTTTGTCACTAGTCGACTTGAGCTAATGTATCAACCCGGCTGGATACGGGTAGGAAAGACATCGTGATAAAAGTACAGTAAAGCTCCCGAGAAGAGAAGCGGGATATGGTCAGTCTGACTCCATCCACTATGCTGAGCCTTTGGAGTCTCATCCCAATCCCACTCCGATTGACGCCCATCACCAGACATTCCAGAAAATTCCAAGCTATTAAACGGGATGCTTGTGTAATCGAGATCTTTGGCACAAGTGGCCACCGGCGCCGCGTCCCAAATATGGCCTAATCCAGTCACCCAAAAGTAAAACATACAGCCAGCCGTGCAGGTAGTGTCGAAGAGAAAACATGAATACAGCCCAAGCCAAGTATTTTGGGTTTCCCTCATTCATCATATAATCTCATCATTCATCATACTCAAATCCGGCTCTGCTCCGTAACCGCCACCAGGAAGGAGGTTTCTAACAATATTCCATGCTGCTTTGGTGACTTGTGGTGCTACCGCGGTTGTCGTGGGTTCATCGATGATCCTAGGGTTGATATCGTCCACAAACCCGTCGCTAAATCCCAAGATCATGCCGACCATCCGATAGAATGCAACAAGGACTCGGTAAATTCCTGGAGCGAACTGCTCGAAGCGTGTCCATCGCAAGATCATTGTGGGCAACACCAAAGGAAATTCTGGTTCTGGTTCTGTAGGCCAGATGTATCGCTCTGCATATAGTGGTCGAGCATACAGTTCGCACATGGTGCATTCGATCAAGTACCATGTCCAAACGGCAAGTGTGAGCCATCCAAGCCAAGTGGGGCGACGAAGTAAGCCTCGTTCTCCTTTTCGGCGTGGGAAAAATAGGAGAGGGATCGGTACAGAAATCACCGAGTAAGCCATCGGCAGCCATGATTCGAGGTCTGTATAATTGTGAAGATGAGGCTGAGTGCTCAATGCATGACCGCAGACAGCGCAAGACTGATCCATGACCGCTGAGGTAGTCGGCACAATTGCTTTTTGTTCATTTGGAGGAGGAGAACGTGAGACCTTTTGCTCCAGTCGCGAGATGCCTTTTCGAGCTTCATGCAGATTTGACATTAGTCGTTCCATTCTTGAAGTTAGATGGCCGATGAAGACGACTTCGCTGTCATTGGTCCCTGCATCTCCTTCATGTATCTTCTGTCTTTGTCTGATGAATTCTTCCTCTGCACCATCTTTGATAAGACCAGATATGTCTGCAGTAATATCTGTGGCATTATTGAGAAAGTCTTCAAATGATTGTATTGTGGCATCCCCAAGATTCAGAGTATCTTCTCTGTAGTCTGTGATATCGTTTGTGACTGACCGCTTTTGTTTTGCTTTGTTCAGGACATTAGCCAAGGCACTTGGTGGTATTGCAGAGACCTGGTCCATTGGGGAGTCAACAAGCTCTTTGCGATCGGAGATATTGTTCGAGGCCCCTAGTTCGATGATTGGACCCTGGCCGCTCTCGAGCTCTACCGGATGCGGCGAAGCTACAAAGTTTGTCAAGTCTTCGGTCACTTCTTCGATTGTGATGGGAATTGGGACAGGCGGTAGGCGCTTGCCTGTTGCCAGTGGGGTGTCGATCCACCCACCTGCATTCACATGAGGTGTTTCTGCAATGAGTGAAGCTTTTCCGGGCTGCCTCACAGTTTTGACAGTGTCAGGCAGGATGGTGTCCGTCCAAGCCCCAATCACTTTTGGAGTTTCTGCTATTTTTTGAGCCACCGCACGCACCGTTCCATTGACACGAGGCTGTGGAGTCGATTGATCACCTGGATCATCCTGGCTTGAGTTTGTGTTCACGGGCTTATCAGAGCCCGGCTGAGTGGTGAATGTTGACTCTCGCGGTACCGGGCTTGCTCTTGGCGTGGTGCTGACTGCTCGAGCTAGACGTTGCAAATGGTCTAAAGAGTCATGAGAGGTCTGACTGATCCTCTGGGAGGATATCGACTTGGTTGTGCTGTTGCTTGAGGACCTGTGCAACGAGACCGGCGCATTAGTGGTAACGGCCTCATCTAGACCTGGCCCGTTGTGGGATATCACTTTCGAATCCTCATTATCCACTTCTGGACGTGTATGTTGCCGCTCTTCTGAACTGAAATTTCTCGACGTTTTACGAACCAAAACATTTGGATCCTTTTCTTGAATCTCTCCTAGTCGATTTGTGGTGACTGCCTGTTTCGCCAGATCTTCAATTTCTCTTTCCCTAATCGAATCATTGAGATTTGGCCGATTCCGAACGGGTGGACTATCAGAAACCTGAAACGAAAGACCGGTGAAGTCATTTTCCCACTTGCGGATTCGGTCTATCGACCTTTGTTTTTGAATGGAATATGGGTTGTCCAATCGTGGAGGCGTGTCCTGAGGCGTAGAACTTTGCTCAACGGACGGCAAGGCGATATCTGCGCCAGCTGCAGCCCAGTCAATCGGATCATCGCTAGTTGCAGACTCTGTTTTCTCACTTCGCCTTTCCGCCGCTTGCTGACGCCACTTTGCTAGGAAAGACGCGGTGTCCTGTTTCTTCTTTATCAAGGATTGGGGGGTTGCCCCAGGCAGTGGTTCAGATAAAATAGAAGTTTGAGTGTCATCGGCGCCAAAGATTTCTCCAGTCTGCTCCGGCTCCTCACTGTGAGCTCTGGTGTGTCTTGCTGGTCGTTCTGACCGGGAGAAAGCTACCAATTTTGGTCCAGTTTCCGGAAGGTTGGCGTGAAATATATCCTTTCCCGACAGTCCATCCTGGGATCGTTTCGCCCTGCTGAAAGCAATGACCCTATCCCTTTTGCCGATATCAGTAAATCTATCATTGTGAGACTCAACAGTAACACGGTCGTGTGTAACGTTGGGTCTTGTTGCTCGACTAAATGCCGCGATTCTTTTCTGGGGGGTGGATGATGCACTAGACTCTGATGCAGTCTTCTTGAGCCCGTCTCTACCTGTCTCAACGTGATTATCAAACGTGAGGGGTCCTCTGGATAGATTTCCGATGGTGTTCCGTTGGTAAGCTTGACCGTTGAGATTCTTCTCCACTAGCTTTGGACTATTCTTGAAATCAATTGGTATGCGACTTTGTCTTAATTTTTCAAGCCGAGCCCTATCCTTTGCACGATCAACAACGTGAGGTGTCAATTTTGCAGCAAGCACCCGATCCGTCATCTCATTATTAATGAAATCCAGAGTTGCTGCTTCTGACAAATTGTCCGGGGTGTCGAAATTCTCATTCTCTTTCATGTCATCTTCACTCGGCGTCGCTGACTTCGCTTCCTGCGATGGAAGTTGGCCCTGTGGGTGAATTACCACCGGCGGCGACTTATCCACAAGCATATCAATGTCCTCGTCAAAGCTGTCCTGTGGGCCATTCTCCAGCTCATTGTCATCTTCATCGCTACCGGCTTCTCGCTCTGTGGCGACCAAGTCCTCCTCATCAGCAATCCTTTGGTAGACGTCTGTCATGCCTGCGGGAGGACTCGAAAACTCGGGTGGGAGCGTCAAAGATTTGGATCGTGGAGGCGTAGATAAGTCATTGCTTCGAAGAGGACTTCGGCTTTTCTTCTTGGAAACTGAAAGCGCCGGTTGAAGATGGGTTTTCGGAGTAGAACCATCATTTTCGGGCCTCGAGGGGCGGTTTGATCTCTGGTTTAATTCTCTCGCGGTCTGTAGGGCTCGTGTAATTCCTACGGCGCGTCGAGGCTTTACTGAAACACCTTTCTTGGGGCTAGGAGATGGAATGGACGAGTTTTCGACGATGCTGTCCGTGAAGAAATCATCGCTGGGAGTATTCTTTATCATTGACGCGATGGAAGGGCGCTGTTTCGTTGACAAGGGATTGTTTTCCTTATGGCGAGACATGGCGCGTCAAGTCGCACGTGCGAGGTGTTTGGTAAGGTCATAATCATGGGCATGTAATTGCTGAAGTGCTACCAATGATGTCGTGAGATCTGTATAGGGTTGCTTGGGAATGGAGATTCTTCTTGAGGCAGCAAACAAAACACCCAAATGGGTAACGTGGGATTGTGTCCAGTGAATGAGGGCGTGAAATGGTGATGCAACTCGCAAGATGGGGCGATCGCTTAAGGCAATATTTGGGGTGAGACTCAGTGCCGCTTTAGCACGACCACGACTAGTGCTGAACCAAGCGTGTTTGGCTCTAAAGCAGCAGGACATTCCTCTTGGCAAGTTTGTATCCCATTCTTCAACTTGAACTCATTTGAAATCCTCGGTGCTGGTTGCTTTCGAACACCTTTTCATGATCAAACCTGTTAAATTCGCAGAGAATTCGATTTACATGCTTCGGTAATCAACGACCAGAGCGCGTTCCTATTCCCATCACTCAACTCGCCGAAATGTGCTTCCATCTCTCCCGCGCCTCGCTATGTCTCCTCTCGATCTCTTCAGGACTAACCATCTCTACGCCCGCATCAATCCGCTGCTCCTGATCTTCAAGGGCGGTCTTAACTTTCCATGCCATAGCAGCATGCAATAAGTACAGTACTCCACTGATGATCAGCAATGTCACCATTGCATCCCAAACTTTTGAATTTCCCTGGGCACCCTCAGGACATTCGTTACGTTGTACAGACCCGGTGAATTTACTTCTGCCGACGCATGAGGCCAGAAATATGATGCCGCTTGCGAAATAGCATATGGATATCGATGTTGAGAACCAGATTGCAAGTCGGGGTGGATTGACTCTAGCAAGCACGTGTAGGTGTAGAGAGGGTATCGCATTGAAGAACGAGATTCCCGGGACGATGAGGGGTTGAAGTACTTGTGCGCTATCGTCCAAAGCCGTTAGAGATAATGTGTTCGAGGAACCTGGATGTGAACAGCACAGGCTCTGGAGGATATACTCACAAGCTGAGATCTGTCTTCATCGATGCTATCCAAATCGCACCAAGTGCGATTTCAACCATGCTTAGTATGGCTAATGCTAGGACTACCCAGGGCGCATAGGATGTCCATTTTGCCGTCTTCGCCCATCGCAGGTCTCCTTTGAATGACGCATCTGATAGTCCCTCAATACCCAGCATACCGAGAATGAGGATTTGCAATCTGATCGTTGGCGGCTTGAGGAGGTCAGGTGTTTTCGAGATCGAAGTGCTAGAGTTGTCCGCTGAAGTCCTTTCAACAGTGGTTTCTACCTACAGCCTGTGCCTTCAGAATTGAGTGTCTGAATAGCCAATAATAGACTTTGGGCTGCGATAATAAGTGAGATATAGAGGAGCGCTAAAAAACCAAAAGATGAAAGTCTAACAATATCATGATGCTGAAATCCTTCGACAAACTTACTCGAGGTGGACAATTGTGAAGGCCCATCATGAACAACCTGGGGCATTTCCCATTGCTGTAAGGCCAAAGATAGGGTGTCATCGTGCAAGACTTTAGTTTGGGGTATTTGACCCCAGACTTGGATTTTACTTGTTCTGCACTCCGTCATCAGGTTAGGACGCCTGATCGACCGCCCTCAGTCCAATTCTGATTTGCCCGAAGTAGTGGGGTTACGGCTTGACTCCATGCTTGATGGAGCTTGTTCGATATGCTTGATGCTGCCGACATACCCGAGTAGTCTCCCCTGCCAATGCTGCTGCGTTCGCTGTTTGGCAGTCGAAACACCCAGTCTTCATATCTGATTTAAGTATATCGCAACCGATGTTTCAACACTCACTCGACTCTCTTGCCATTTCCAGCTTCAAGAGATTGACGTTGAGTGGTAGGTTTGGAGCTGACGCAAAAATGGGCCAAATTTATCCCCCAATATTGCAACACCATGATAGGATAGTGCCCGCACCTAGCAAGGCTCGGCCCCTGACTTCGATAATGGCATTTTGGCATCAGAGAATGGATGTCATAGATCGTTGAAACAATTCAGTCTTGCGCAAGACTCCTGATTCTTCAGAAGTGCAGATGTCGGGACCTTCTCTTTCGCAGCGGCGTCAAGTTCATCAAGCATTGAAATTGATCTCTTGATTGGCACGAGGATGTTTTGGCAACCCTATCGGTCCTCTTATTCTGGAGGGAAGTCATCTCACCAATGTTGGTGTCTTCCACTCGCTTTCTCACTGGTGATTGCGGAATCATTCATAAAGCATCAATCTACCTTCACGCATTCAATGACAGCTCGAACCGGTCCTAATGAGCCCAAGGTTATAGGCTTTGGGGCCGTTACCACAACGCAGCTGGACAAAACCGATCAAGGTGTTGCCTCTCTTTAGATTGTAGCCTTGTCGATGGTACTTCTCGGCCTTGGAAACGATCCAGGTAAAGACAATAAAGTTGTGAATTTCATTCAGTTTGTCAGCGACCACATTGTGAGAACCGCAAACCGGACCAGGTCGTTATTCGGAACAACTTTCCAGAATTTCTTCTCGGACCAGATGATCCTGCTTTCGATGATGCATCGGACCTCGCATTTAGCCACTGACTCTTCTCAGATTTAGTGGAGAGAATGCTTGGTCCTGTGTCCCAGCGTGCGAGCCCCTTCTTTCAACAGAACCTGTCTTTCCAAAGCATTTCCGGCGGAGAGCGTATTGTGAAAAATCTCTGCAGCTTACCGGAAGTTTGGACGAGCATCTGACTTTCGGTCCTCTCCATGAGGTGACCCCGGCTTGCTGTGAAACTGATGGTATGACAGGCGAAGGCGTATAGAATAGATAAACTTGATGGACGTAGTTGTCGTTAGCTTTATCTTGACTTTCATTTTTGGCATTATATTATGTCTCAATTGCGTTATGCAGGTCTATGCAGCTTACCAATGGCATTGAAGGCTTTCAATCCGTGACAGGCGACGACTTGTTTATCTAGTTCTCCTGACACCCGACAGCCTTGCGCTTGGAATGACGGTCAAACGACAAGACCTTCCACTCACATACGAGAAAGTTGGATCGCACCGCATACACCCTGATAGTACAACGAACATACTGAGCAAAGACTTACGATTATGAACTCATCTTCTGGTGTGTTGCGGTTCTTGTGGTCCAACAAGGAAACAATCAAAGGCCGACGAGATGTCTGACTCGGATTTCTGACATTCCTTAATTCTGACACAATTTCGCGGATAGATGTCTCCAATTTTCTGACTGCTGAGAAATCCTCTTGGAAAACCACCCTCTTTGTGCATCAAGCAGTATCATACCCTGCGACAGGCTTGCATATTACTGTTCTTATTCTCAATGTGATTAGGGTTCCGGGCTTTTGGGGCGATTGCTCTCTCAGCCTACCTTATCATTGTGAAGCAGAACAATCTAGTATGCCTTGCTCCGACTTATGGCCCTAGTAGCACTGATCCCGCCACTGTTCCGCAATCTCAGCGTGTTATTGATGATGCGAGCCTCAAGCACTACAGCTAGCTGTGGCCTGCATAATTCTCTTAGCTGCCAATCCAATGGGAAATTCTGTCAGAATAGTCAGATAAAAGCGCCGTAAATATTGTCTGACCATCTTGAGGTTTCTAAGCACCAATCAAATTGTCACTGCATTTATAATTGCCTAGTTTTGACGACGAATATAAACTGGTGTGCATGTCAGAGACTCAAAATCAAGTGAACAACACATCCAGCCATTCAAGCTCGTGGTCATCATTCTACTCATCCATTCAAATATCCGGACCAATCCGACATCAACAATGGCCACATCAGCCTCCACCACGTACCTCATCACCGGCGCCAGCCGTGGTCTAGGCAGGGGTTTCGTAGCTGCATATCTGGCCCAGCCAGATAGCACTGTGATAGCGGCAGTCCGAGACCCAACAAGCTCATCAAGCAAAAGCTTAGGTGAACTTCCCAAGGGAGCTAATTCGTCCCTGATCGTCGTCAAGCTCGACAGCGATGTGGAGACCGACCCAGCCGACGCCGTCAAGCAGCTGAAAGCCGAGCATAACATCACGTCTCTGGACATCGTGATTGCCAACGCCGGCATCATGAAGGCATACCCAACAGTGCAGGAGGCCAAGGTTGAAAGTTTCTACGAGCACTACCGTACCAATGTGGTCGGGGTGGTCCTCTTGTTCCAGGCCATCTCGCCACTGTTGAAGGCGTCGACCAAATCAGGGAAATTCATCGTCATGGGCTCCGTCGCTGGCAGCATCACGTTGGCGGAAAAATCGCCCGTTCCAAACACAGTCTACGGAGCATCTAAAGCCGCGTTGAACTTCATCACGAATAGGATACATGTCGAAAACGAGGAGATCGTGGCCGTATCCGTCCATCCTGGCTTTGTATGAAATCCACCAAGACTGCTTCCCTGGGAAGGCTTAATGTAAATATTTACTGACCGGGACAATCTAGGTCCAAACTCCCGGCGGCAACAGCGCGGCAGAATCCTTCGGAATGGAGAAGGCAGATATTACTCTTGATGAGAGCATCGGACCTATGCTAAAATTGGTAAGTCTTCCAACTGCTTAATGAATTTACGCGCGAGTATGAGAGAGGACGACGATGCTGATCAGAGCCCCACAGATTGCAGAAGCTACGCGAGAGTCTGCGGGCGGCAAATTCAAGCTTTACGACGGCAGTGATCTTCCGTGGTAAAGACTTGTGGCTTTTGGAATCGCCTTAAATGTGGGATGTGCATTTGTGGTGCATTGTCGTGTTTTATCATTTCTATATGGCGGACGAGCGAGCGAGCGAAAGGGAGAGTGGGGGAAGGGAGAAAGGATCCACCAGGAAACTGCAGTCCATCTGCTGGATGTACTTGAAGGTCTCTATGTGATCAGTACGCTGAGCAGATCCATTGTGAGCAGGAAGAGATTACCGAAGTTAACGCCTAGTATGCTGAATTCCCTGATATTGTGGGCGCCCTAATTACATTTGAGAGTGTGTTGATGGTGGAAAGTGTTCATGATCAACCGCTGTTGTCGATATGAATCCATTGATTGAGGAAGCTATCCTTTACTGTATTCAAAATTGCCTAGGTCGACGCCTTGCAGAACCACCAGTCAAGACCACCCAGAGAGCTACAACTTAGGTTGAACCTCAGCTATGAACTGAAGTCACCCTGTAAGCCACCATGACCATCACCTGCCTACCATAACATCAGTCCGTTGCGCTGACGATCTAGACTTTCTGGCTATGGACCACGGTGCTGGCATCCTCGATCTCGAGCCTAACATCTTTACCCTCCTCGACAATACCATGTCCATCGGCAGTCAGATGTACAACGACTTCATCTCCGAACAAGGCTCCAATTTCCTCAATGGGGATCTTTTTCGTTTCTGGGATGAAGAAGTACACCACAATGGTGGAGATGATGCACAGTGCCATGTAAAGGAAATACATGTTGTATTTACTGAACGTGTGTCAGTATGGTAATAGCATGATGTTTGCTTTTTTGGGCAGGGGAAGAGCTCACATGTTCTTGAATGCCAACACGGATGGTGTGGTATAGGTGATTGCGCCGACGAAGTAGCTGAAGAAACCAAGACTGTTTCCTTTGGCCCGGATATTGGTAGGGAAGATCTCGGAGACCCAGATGAACGCAACGCTGTCCACAAGCTGGAAGCAGACGATATAGAGATAGATGATCGCAACACAAGCTGCGAGACCAGCTTTGTTGTCGGTTCCTAGGTACTTGTACTGGAGAACACCTTCGAGTAAGAGGCACACTGCGAGCGCAGGAAATCCGATAACTGTGTAAGGTGTTCTATTAGCACAACGGCGGCTTTATTGGGGCCAATCATTCATCACTTACGGAACATGGTTCTGCGACCCATTTTGTCGACAGTCAAAATTGAGATGAGCACACATATAGTTCCGATGGTCGAGAAGCACGCTGTGGGCGAGCAGATAGTGTCAGCCAACGTGCAAGTGATGGAAACGATGATACATACCATAGAGCAACAGGGGCATGACACCAGTCATTCCCAAGCTTCCAAAGATGAGGACCAAGAAGTTCGCAATACCAAGGATCTATTAGGGGTTAGATAATTCCCAACTTTCATCGTTGCAACCTGTACTCACTCCGCTCGACTGGACAGCAAATCTGAAATACGGATTAGCATAGTAATGGCGGTGGAAGCAATTGAACCTACTGAATAAAGAGGGCAAGTAGAGCTCTCTTCCTCCACGATGGCTTCCTGAAGATATCAATGTATCCAGTTTTTTGCTCCTTGTCAAATTCAACTTGTCGCACGATTTGTGTGAATTCTGCATGTGCCGCAGACTCTTCTGGATCAGATGGATCGTGATGCAATTTTCGAACGACCTCCCAGGCTTCGCTGTTTCGACCCTTTAGTGACAGGTAACGTGGAGACTCTATCTCAAGTTAGTGATGACGGAATGCATTGCAATCTGGTGGCTGAATATACCAGGAATGAACGGTAGTCCGATCAAAAGGGCGAGTGGCCCAACACATGCCATGGCAAGCGGGACTCTCCACTGCACGGTAAGGTTGGTCGCATAGTAGCAACCAATCGAGATCCAGGCACAACTAAGGATTGTAAGTCAGTAAAGCCGAATTGAACGATGAACAAAATTCCTTACACGACATAACCTAGTCCGAAGCTCAGGGTAGTGAATCCTGACAGGAAACCACGGTGTTGTGGAGGAGAAACTTCGGTCAGGTAGAGTGGGACAAGGCAGATTAACATGCCCAAGCCAAAACCAGAGAGCAATCGAACGGTGATGATCATCCCGATTGCAACAGACCCAGTGACCAGGGCAGCTCCTATCAGGGAACAGGTCGCAGCCAGTGCAAATGCTCTTTTTCTTCCCAGAATATCGGCCAGATATCCTTGGGCAATGGCACCGACTGCCAGTCCAAAGTTGAACAATGCATTGATTGCCCCGAGAATACTTTTGAGGAAATCAGTATCAGACATCCAAGTCATACGTTGATTGAACATACTTTGCTGTGTAATCCGTGGTTGCTAGTGGGAGTTAGCTGATGCACACCTGGAAACGATCAAGTTACACTCACGATCAAGCTTGAAGTAGTCGTAGAACCCTGGTTGACCGATACTTGTCACGAAAATCGCGAAACCAAAGCCATAGCTGAAGCCACCCCAGGCAACCACTAGGCAAATAGCAAGATTATATTTTGTTAGGCGGACCATGATTGCATAAAAGGTCTTTCGCCTCAAGGTCGAAGAAGGTATCAACGTGACAATATCGGTAAAATCTTTACCAGGAAATTGAGGATAATCAAAGCTCCATTGTCGACGCGGCATCGCACTTTATATCCTCTTGGAATACATTGGACATGCTTCGTGATGATTGGTTGGACTTTACCCCGGATACATGGTTGGGGATTGCCCCAGAGAGACGGGTCTGGGTTGTGGAGGAGTGTCGCTTCACGGGTCGAATCAAGATACCAGGTATTGCGGAGGTCATGGAGACAACGTGGTCTGAACACTGGGATCGTGACTATGAAGCTTTTTTCCAGCTGGCTCTAGAGGGTCTAGGGAATGGACTAAACGTTGACAAAAGGTTCAATCCACTACGTTTGTGCGTTGTGGTTGGAGAAGGTGTCAGAATGGGATCTTCGGTAGCGAATCTAGGCCATTGCCCAGCGTTTGTCAGAATTAAATTCTGACATCTTTCCCGGCGCCGTCTTCCCATGGGCGCCATAGCATATTGTTTGATCTTTACCGACAGAGCCCCGGCTATAGCTTTCTGACTCTGGGTTTTTCTGGTCTATGGTGCTCTGACTTGAATTTGTTTCATCAGTCTCCATCACTAATAGCCACTGGCGGCAATGAATGTCAGAATACGCGTCAGTGTTCTCGACCCTGCCTCTACACATTGAAGTTTGACGACTTCCTCGGTAACAGCATCATAGTGAGCAATATCTTCGCCTCCACAAATGTCGCGGATCCCCATACTCGAGGCGCATCACGAGGACCATATGATGTCGAAACCCAAAACCATAAGTTGGTGCAGATAATCACCTCCAAGTTGGAGAAAATCTCATCAACGTTGAGGTCCTACCACCTAATTGTCGCTCAGGCTGGGGTATAGCCAAAGCCGCGATCATGATAGCTAGACCTTGGAATACCTTGTGTTCTAACATGATGATACTGCTTGAGCTTTGAACATACAGTCTCGCTTGTGATCAGGCAGGTGGCAGTCACGATCCTGCACTGTCTAGGCTCCACTCAAAAGCATTGTCAGCCACGTAAGACAGAGTCTAAACCGCTCTCGTGAGACAACGTTTGCGCAAGACCCCATCGGGTTTCGGAGTGCACTGGATCGTAAGGATATCTCTTCAAAGGTGAGCTCGGAGTCTGGGTCATTCGGAAAGGTAATGAGTGTACTGTAAGCTCGATCGCGTTTGCTCTCTCGAGCATGTTACCAGATGTGCCCGGAATGTCTAGCAGCCGTTCAACGGCTAATGATATGGTGTGCATGTCGATAGGAAAGTGGTGCTTGCTTCATCCCCACACCTCAGCGATTTTGGCACTCAGCGTTTTGGCAACCTTTTTCCGAGGTATAGCATTACCAAGGAGATCGCTTACCAAATTGTCTCGTGCTGGGCCACGATCTCGATCCGAGTATGCTTCAGTAAAAGCACGCGGGGTTGACCAAATCTTCTGGATTTCAACCGCCTTTTCTCCCGTCACCCCCCTTGTGGTCATCAACATCTTTAGGAATACATCTCTGAGCGTTGTGCTGTCCGATTTGTCGCACATTGCCCCAAAAACAGGGAAGGTCATCCCAAGAGTCATACCAGGATAAAGCTTGCGATACCGGTCCAACATTATCGAGACGGTCTCTGCTTCAAGTGCTCTGCATGGAATTACGTGGATGTCTTTTCTTTCATATATCGATTTCAAGGTCTTGGTCATTTGTGCGAGGTATTGAATTGAGTCATCAAGTTTCGCTGTTTGCTTGACGAAGTATCCATTGACAACTTGCATACTGGCAATGGCACTCTCCAAGGCTTCTCCGTATTTGTCACTTCTCTCAGCTGATAGTGAGTATTCCTCGATTAGGTAAGTGACATGTTTGATTCCAGACTTGCGCAATCGAAATTTCTGTTCATGAAATCTGCCGTCCTTGATGCTGCTAACCAGATCGTCAAGGCGTTTTCGCTCCATAATGTGCTCAAGCACAATCTCGAGATTACCTTCCGCCCCATCAGCAATGCTCGCAGCTCTCAGCTTTTCTGAATACTGTGGACTGGCGACTGCAACCCACAGAATATCACCAAGAGGCAGGGAGCGAATCATAGGGACGACACCTAGCTTTTTGAGCTCACCAGAGATGTAGTCGCGATCGGTTGTTGTGCGAACTTCGCGCATGTCAAGTACCATTTTAACTTCGAAAGTTCCTGCCGGTAAGGTGATGAAGTCCTCATATGCAGTGCCGGGAATGACCGATGGCTCGAGGATCTGGGAACGACGTGGTATCGAGTTCTTCATTATGGCCCTGGCACTGTTGAACTCAGAATCGGAGCTTGAAAGCAGATCCACCACTTCAGAAGCATTTCTTGACTCTGCACGGGACGCTCGGACTGGCGGTATCACTGCAGCAGGTAGGTGTTGCCTTAAGGGAGGATCTGGGGATAAGTCGAGGGATAGCGAGCGGTCACGAACTGGGGCCTTTTTCGTTCGTTTGGGAGTGGGCGGGAGTTGTTCTCCATTCTCTGCAGCGTCCATGCGTAGTGCAACTTCCCATCCCTCATCTGAGAGATAGTATTTCTTCAGTGGATGACCTTTTGTACATATCAACTCCTTGCTCTCCAGTGTTTTCATCGAATTCCATGCGGTGAAAAATTTTGTAGGATCACTTGGTGCCGTGAAGCTAGCGTCACATAGAGGCTGCGCCAGGGCAATGAGCCGATCTTTTGGAATGGCCTCGTTCGTTTCCTGATCTAGGGTTGAGAGTGCTTTGACCAGAGCATAAGCGCCAGATCTCAGTTTTGGGACGTATGTTTGTGTCTTCCTGGGTTTGCGAGTAGGGGAAGGATTTTCTAGCTCCGCAGACTCCGCGTTGAGTGCCTCAGACACTCTCCCCCTCTTGCGGCCCTTGGTGGGCATTTGCAGGCCATTCTCATCACAAAAGGCCTTCAGCTTCACAGCCAGCCGATCACACAATTTCGGCCCAAGACCATTGAGTTGTTGGGCTTCGGTTGGGTGCTTGAAGCGCAATGGACAGGCAATCATTGACTGGTAGGCTTTTTTGTACCTAGTTTTGTCAGCGTGTAGGGTCAATTAGGATTCACGACTCCTTACACAGTATACCCTTTCGAATTGCGCTCTTTCGCCTCATCCATCCACTCCTTGAGCCATTTGGCAAGTAGTGGGTTGGCACAGTCTTCGGCCATTGCAGACTATCGCGTTGGTCACCTGCCTGATCACCTACTCCTGTCTCAGTACCATGACAGGGATCTGTCAATGTGAATCGCCTCCAGCTGGGTAGTCGATTTGATTAGAATGCGGGGTGGGAGTTTCCCTCAGTCACGTCTCAACGCGTCATCCAGACGCGTTATCATGTGATTAGAAAGCGTCACGTGGCTTCCCTGAGGAACTGCATTTGTGGTTCAATACTTCACTGTAGCCTAAGAATATTCAACTACTCGCACAGAGGGACTCCGCACATTCCCGGTCTTTGCGATTTGGGGCCTCTAAGACCAGCGCAAGATCAAGACTTCATTTGACCGAGTCAGAAATATGACGGCCTTCACCAATAAAAGACGGCTTATACATATTCAAGGTGCATTGTGGAGTCCGATTCCACAGGATTGACTGATTGTGATCAGTTAACCCTGACCTCATGGATCCAATCAACAACCAGTACGAATGGCGCGGACCACGGATCCGAACGTACCTCTAAGCCATGTTGACGCTTCCATTTTCTCACACATTCTAAAGTGCTTGCAGAAACATAGCTCGGATGCTAGATCGATCTACTGTACGGGTCGATCTTAGCTTCATGCTCCCAGCCATATGGCATGGTGCTGACGTCTTCGATTTGATTACAGAAGTCAGGTATGCCCTGGGTGACCCTATATGGCCATGGACTTCAGGATCTACCCCATGCAGGGCTCCATTATTCTTGATCGATTGTACCTGGCATCGCTTATCGTTCTTTGCGGGTCATCCGAGACACCTGCTGTGCACGGGAAATCTTGGTGCCTCATTGCGTTACGAAAGAGATGACACTAGGCTCTGGTCCCGAACTTTCGTCATTCTGCAGATGTGGCCGTTGAGGATGACCTCAACGAACAATGTTCTCTTCTGGTATGGGTATTCGGGTGCATTGTCTTGATGAATGGTGATGTCAGGGAGATGTCAAGAATACCAACCTACGGGCAGGTAAGTTAGAGCTGAGCTTGAAGGTGGGCAATGTCGCCAGCATATTGCTGCACGGATATATATTGCTGTGAGGAGCCTGCTTGTTTTGTGTTTCTATCTCCATTCCCCAATCACTTCCAAAGCATTCACTATCCTAACAACCAAGAATACATTCCACATCTCCCGAAATGTCTGCTGCAGACGGTGAATATCAACCAGGCACTGCCGATGCCACTCAAAACGACTACAAGTCACGAACAGGACAAAGCGAGATCCCAGTCGTTTCTGATGAGACGAGAATCGAGGATCCCATTGACGGGAACACAGCGGACTCAGATGAGCAACTAGGTTTGTGATCTTGACCTCTCCAATTGGGGATGATATTAATGACCATGTTTTCGTTAGCACGCGACGATAAAGATGCCATTGATCAAAGCAACATCATTGAAGATCGGACCCGTGGGGCGAGCGCCAAGCAAGGTACCTATCGAGAGCCTGGTGATGAGGAAGGTCTAGGAGGAAATGATGGTCGTAGCCGTGTTGCCGGAGGACCAAATTAGTATTGCTTTGCAATTTGCAGGTCTAGTCTCGAGAGCAATCTAATGATATATTTATGTATATCTGTTGAGATTCGAACACTGTATCTGCACATTTTCCCGCCTAATTACTTGCCACATTTCATCATTATGAGAATCTATTGTTAGATTGTGCGCCCAATCTACGAAACTCTTGAGCATTCAAGTGAGTACTGATAAAACGAGATACATTACTATCGGATTGTTGCTGTAGTGATGATTCATAGCCGATGCTCTCGACGGGAGTATCGATCAAATCAAGCCAAAAAGCCAGTTGTTGCGGCACCCATGCACGGAACTTGCTTCCCCGGGTCTCCCTAGGCCGCGGGAGGCGCTGTCTCACCAAGTTTAGCCTGCAACAATAGGTGGCACTCCCCTAGAATAATCGGCAACTGGGCTCCAGGAACCACCCGGGCTCGCAGCCACCCAGCAGCTCCTCCGGGGTATCAGCTATTTGGGGTTTCCTAGGCTTGTCTTCCCCCATACCAGCCAACTCCACTGAAATGGCGAGCCCGAGTCTTCATCTGCATAGCAACGGTAAGAGCGGGTGTTCCTGATGATGATATTATTATTATGCTGTGCCATCTTGTGCCATGCTGTACCAGTGCTTCAAAGTCTGAGTTGCCCAGGTATCCGCAATGTGGTGCATGTTGTGTTCCTCCTGCCTGTGCCAGGGCTTGCAAAGCCAGACCCCCCCATCCCCTGGCAAGCTCACCTGTCGCCCACTGCCCTAAGCGGCGTTTTGGCTGCCAGTGTCGCAAGCTGAGCTCACCCAAGTCCTGTTCGCGAACTTACTCCCTCTCTCGCCCATCATCTCCCTCCTTTCCAACCTCTCTACCTTTGACATACCCATTAACCATTTCATTCCATCCCTAAAGCTACTGCATCTCAGTCGCAAACCGATTGCGACCAACATTATTGATCAGTTTATCCCCTCATCCCACTTCCATTCGAGATATTGAGCAATAGCATATATCTGACGTCACTATGCCTTCCGAGGAACCTGAGAAAGGCGACAAAGGTAAGTTGTGCATCGAGCTACAATGTTCGACAACATCTCACCTCGGGATACTCGAAAACACCCTTTTCCTATCTGAATGCGCGACCCCAATCATGGCGCTCTCAATCGCGTCTTTGGCCCACGAACTCGTTGTGGAACGCGCACTGACAAGTACCCAATCTAGTCATGTGGAATTGGGGCAGTGGTCAGCCCGGTGGCACCGTCGCCGAGACGAAGACTGAAGGCGAGATCGCTATCACTTCCAAAAAAGGCAACAAGATCAAGAAGAACGCAGAGCCTGGCAATCCCGCCGTCCACGTCGAACGCTCCGGCAACGATGTAGTCAAGAAGGCTTCCGAGCTCAACGTTGAGGAAAAAGCCAATGGGTCCTCGGGTTCCAGTGACAAGAAAGAAGAGAAGAGCGAAAGCAACACTGGTGACAAGAGGAAGCATGACGAAACAGAGAAGAACGGCGACAAGGAAGAGAAGACCGAAGACAAAGCAGATGAACCCTTAGAGGAAAACGCCGATGGGAAGACGGTCAAAGCCAAGGACAGCAACAAGAAGCAAAAGAAGGAGCCTGCCAAGAAAACGACCAAGGCAGAAGAAAAGGCAGACAAGGCAGAGAAGAAAGAAGAAGCGCCGGTCGCAGAGAAAGGCAAACGTGGTCGGCCCAAGAAAGGCGACAGCGCCCCTGCAAAGGCGAAGAAGACGCCTACTCCCCGTGCCACTGAAGGTATCGGCTCAAGGACTCGGAGTCGCAACTGAGCAACATTTTGATGGCTTTGGATCTCATGGTGCTCGGGGAGGCATCAACTCACTTATATCATAAGAGTCCCTGGATATAGACGAACGGGACATGGTTATGGGAATGACGGTATAGCAATGATGGGCTGGGACTCTGGGAGGTGGGGGGCTTTGTACATTATCCATATCTGGCATTGACACCGACTTTGAGTCATGTGGTAAGCAGAGCAGAGCGGACACGAGAAGGGAATGAAGTCATTCAAGCCAGCAAAAAGTCTGTAGTGCTGTCAATACATCGGTTAACATAATGTAACCTGGAGCTTGTGAAATCCCCAGTCTTCGTCACGAGAAGTCGTTGGCTTTTCCTCCCTCCCTCCTGTCTATTCCACAACGCCACGCCGTTATCTGGAACCGTCAAAGATTCTATAAACACAAATACCTGTAGAGCATTCCCCTTTGGAAACCCCCCAAGGTAAGCCAGAAGAAGAAGAACATGACAGACACCCATCAATGCTGCTTATCCAAGCACCCCGCACATTTCTTCTCATCGGCATGATCACCAGCAATCCTGGCCTCCATCTTCCCCTGATGCTCCTGCTTGTAAGCGCGATCCTCGTCCTTGGCGAAGTACAGCACCTCCCTCGTAAGCAGGGCTCTCACATGGTTGAGCAGCACGAAGAGATACAAGGCGACCAGGCCGACGGTCATGATCGACCCGACCCACAAGACGCCCTGGCTCTGCAGGGCGTTCCCGATATTGATGGTCGCGAGCGCGAAGCCGACGTTCGGAAACACAAACGCCCACCAGTTCAGTCGGAAGCGGAATGTGCGATAGACGGCGAGACAGCTGACGACGGCGATGGCGAAGAACCACAGCGACAGACTCCAGATGAAGACGGCGGCGAGCAGGGCGACGACACGCACGACCTGGGCCGTGATGTCGTCGGGCCCGAAATAGTCATACCCTTGGGGCCATTTCTCCGCGAGGCCGATGATGGCGAGGCTGGTGAAGCTGGGGGGCCCGACGGCGATGAACATGCCGGGGCGCGACTCCGGGCTGGGGAAGCCGTAGTTGATCATGCGGCGCACGTAGCTAGCGTACATACACATGGAGACCATCATGCCGAGGCCCTGGGCGGTGAGCCCGGCGAACAGCATCGGCATCGCGTACTCCTTGGCCTGGTACTCGAGGCCCGAGCTCGCGATTGTTCCGCACAGCATGAACGGGAAGATCGGCAGGTCCCACGCCAGCGTCATGTCCTGGATCTTGAGCCGCGGGTTGGTGAACAGCAGGCTGTACATTCCCACGGCCACGAGGAATGTCAGCGCGAAGTAGATCCAGAAGAGGACCCGGTAGACGGTCACGAGCCACGGCCCGCAGTTGGGAATGGCGTACTGTGCGAGGCCCGCGATGATGCTGGCCGCGGAGAGGAATGACGTCGCGAAGAAAAGTGATTCCGTTGGGTGCGTGAGTGAGGTGCGCAGCGTGTATGGCCATTTGACGAAGCGGTAGGTGATGGCCAGTGTCACACCGCTGAACACGACGAGGTCCCAGATGTAGACGACCTTGCCAATCGTTTCGAGCCCGGTAAAGGTGTGCGGTTGGTTCTTGGGTGAGAGGAGGAGCGATATGCCCCCTGTTGCCATTGGGAAGGTGAACCATGCCTAGACGCCATTGAGTGGCACTTCGGTCAGCTATGTGCACCCTTGTGGTATCTCTGGTATCAAGGCCCTACCCAGGTGAAGTGTCTGAGCCGTTGGAGGCCATGCTCCACGATCGGAGGATTCTTTGGCTGTTCATTCTGTGGTACCACTACCATGCCGACTGCTGTTGTTTGTGGTGGTGTTGATTGCCCTACATTCACTCGCTCGGTCATGATCGATATATGATGGAATGATCAATATTTATATTATTTGATTCTTCCAACGTGGCACCAAAAATCATGAGATTCTGAGACTGGTGCTACCGATTTTGAGCCACATCGCTAACCATCGGCAAATCAAGCGATGTAGTCGAGTCCAAGTTGTGCTCTAATGGCCTGCCTGGACTTAATGCTGGCACACGATGTTGAAGAGGCAGAAAATTGTCCGTTGAGATCCGGTTGTTGGGGGAAGTGGCAATGACACTTCGATGTTTGTTTTGGGGGCTAAAAGATAAGAATCTAAATATCGATTCCAGAAAAGCTTCTTGGAAGCTTATCACTGTTCGCTAAATCACAAAACTAGAGCAAGATATAGATGAACAAACCTTCCTTGCACTAGCCATAGGAAAAGATAAATGTAGGTGGAGTATTTTTGTAGGAACACGCCTGAGGTAAACAGCAATCCACCACTTGGAGAAATGAGCTTAGTTGTTGCTGACTCAACGACGCAAGACGCTGATCTGACTTCTTCGATCGATCATCAGGATAGAGGAATACTTAAGAGAGAGACTACTGGTCCGAAGTTCTCATCGTACCGTCCCTGGGGACAGTTTATGCTTGGACTTGCCTATCTGACCTCTACTCCTTCGCTGTCATTCGGTTTCGTTTCATGATATTAGAATATACAGGCCATACACACACATATATATATACATTGCTTCACATCCCATCGCTATGCAAAATAAAAACACAAATATTTCCCAACATTTGTTCAATCACATCCATGAATGATAGTGACCAGGTGATCTTGCTTAGGGGAATTCTGCATGATAGTACTATACAATGAAATCCTCGTGCAATGCGGCAAGATTTGCGCCTACACATCCTGTTCAGGAGTCAGATGGATGGCCTTGAGATGTTCCCAGCCTTTCCACGCCAGGGAGTCTCGTCAATGGCGCGTCAGAAGTGAACAGAACTCCTATATCTGGCTGGCCTTTCTCTCGGATACCGGCTTTCACCCTCAGTCGGTCATTCATCCACTTCAACTGTGTTGGTGAAGTGATCTCCCCTCTTATTGACTGTGGTATCTGCGTCTCGAGTTCGATATCTCTCTTCGAGTAACCGAGGGCCGGATACAATTCTGTCGCCCAATCCAGAATCTTGTTCAGTTTTGCCTTCTGCGAGGTGTGCAGCATGTCTTCCAATTGTTTCTTCTCGGCGATCGCGGCTCTAACGATGACATGCAAGGTCTGCGTATTTGGTACCACAATGGGATTGAACGAACCCCGTGTGATCTTGTTGTCGACCAAACTGGCTTCCGTAATCGGAATATTTGATAAATCTTCATGGACGCTTGCGATAATCGGAACACGATCATACATCAATTGGGGCATTTGTTCTGTAGACCTCAAAACATAAGAAACACCTTCTTCTTCGCCTGGTACTACCCTGATCTCAGGGACGAGATAGTCTTCCAGTGACGGAACCTCTTCAGAAGTTGCTGATGTATAGGGATCTTTGCAGAAAAGATTCCACATTCGAACACCTTCCACAGCACCTCTGGACTCGACAATTGCCGATAGTAGATCGTTGAATGTTGTGACACTCATGTTGGCCTCGTTGCTAACAGAATACTTTGGCTTGAACAAGCGAGCAAGGTCAGCAAGGTGACCCGCCGGCACATAAGCCTGACCACCTGTTTCTCGCCACTTAGGAGGTAGCAGATTCTGAAAGATTCGCAAAAGATAACCGATTTCTTGGTCGAACCTCTTTCTCACAGGAAGCATGAAACCGGACTTGGCGCCATCATATTGTCCAGCTAAAATGTCATATAACAGTCCTGTAGCCTCAGTGAGGTCTTTGCCTTGATTTGATGGGTTCAATTGACTCTCGATTTGAATAATCCTGGCTCCGAGTCTTGTCACAATCTTGGGGCTGTAACCACCGCCGGGAACGCTTTTCAATTCTCTCAGGAAGTGGCGTGCTGTTCTCCAATCCGAGAGACTTATCGAAGCATTGACAGTAGCTCTCAAAATATTGACCGAAGACCGGATTTTGGACGATTTTCGAGCCTGGAGAACTTGCCTCATCAGACCGTCATCTTTTGTAGCACCAGCGTACTTGGTCAACGCCACTGTCATACACAAGCTTTGGTAGCCTGACTTTGGAATCAAAGGCCCGTCTACATCTTCCGATTCTAAGAGCCATTGACCAAGACCGAAAAGTTGTGTGTTAGTGACCAAATTGAGAAATGCTGCCAATTTGTAAAGCGGTAGTTGACCGTGTGATTTGAGGAAATCAAGGCGGATCTTGTGAGCACCTTCTGGAAGATCGTCAGGATTGCCATGCTGAGAAGATGACAGGAGAAAATTGCCAATAGACTCCAATCTGCTAGAATCAACATGAGTTTGAATATCGGTGACGCAGTTGACGGCTTGACTGGCATTGTTCTGGTTCATGTATCCTTGTAATGCCTGATGCAAGATACTAGCTTGGAGTTCGGTTTGAGTAGCGATCCTTTGAAGAGTGAGACCTGGCATACCAACAGTTTGGGGTTGGACTGTTTCCAATGATCGCAGCTGCGTGATAATCTCGTACCATCGCCGCAAGAGATCTGGTTGTGTGTTGAGAAATCCTCCACCAGTTTGCAGAAAGCGAACTGTCAGGTAATTGAAATACTCTGGGCCCAGAGCATGCGGCTCTAAGAATGATACCACGGCGAGTATGTCTTTCTGGAACTTCTGTACAGAATGACCACTGCCTTTGATTCCAGTATGCATGTTGTTGAACTGACATTCAACTAGAGCCAGAACCACCTCGGCGCTAATTGTTTGACTAGGGATATGTGCAAAGGGTTCGTCTGCAGAGTAACCCTCCACACGGCCCGCCGTTCCTCCTAAGCGATACTTGGCTCTTTCCCAGTCCACCAAAGGCAGCCGAGTTTCAATTCCATGATTTGAACACCAATGAACGGCATACCAAGGGTTCTCAGTCTCCTCTCTCAGAATGTTGATAATTCGAGTCCCAGCGGCTGCATAGCCACCTTCGACACAGCACCACAAGAGAAATTCAAGCCAGACTTCGGATCCCAACTCACGAACTTTCAATCGGAATCGACCGCCAGGAACATCTTGTGAGATTTGTTTATGAGTTAAACCTTGTTTCAAAGCCTGTTCTATCGCCTCGTCCTGCTGTGAACGCCATACAGCATCGGATACAGTAGACAAGATTCTAGATGAAAGCAGGTGCAATATCGGTGGCCGTTGAACGAATGTTGTTCCTTGAGGCAGCGAATAAGAATACATTTCCGAAGGCACAAGATCCAAATTATGCATTCGAGCAATAATCTGATGAACGGTGCGCATAATCTTTTGTCGTTCAGCATCGAATTTCATGTCGAGTTTGGCGAATTGTGTGGCAGTAACGACAAGCTTGGCCAGGAGAGGCAAGATCAATTGCATAACTCGTCTCTCTTCTAGGCCATGAATTGTTGCTCCATCATAATCAAACGATGACTCCCAATATGGAATTTGGTTTTTCCTCGGATGCGATGGGGACTTCAGCTCGAGTGGCGTTTTTGGTCCCTTGGTGAAGGAAAACGGCCAATTGAGATTCGAGGGAAGGGACTCGACATTGGCATTCTTTGAAGAGCGATCGAGTGGCTTGAGAAGTGAATCGGCTAGATGAAGGACTGCCTTATACCTACGCTGACCGAGGGTCATGTATTGCAAAACATTGATGTCGTACTTGCTTTGGGCAATTGCGAGGAGTTCCATCAAATCTCGTATATCATCTTCGCCCTGATGAAGAGCAGAAACGGGCAAGCTGTCGTTTGACCTTAGCTCTTTCGGTAGGAATGAATCCATCAAAGAAGCCCATTCTTCAGGGTATGTTGGCCATTTTCTCTTGATTGCTCGGGCCGATTTCACCAAGCCGTTATACTGGAATGAGGTGGGTTGGCCCGCAGAGAGGTCGAACCATCGAGGATGGAGAATGTCCGCTTCTGGGGATCTGGGCGCTGTGTGCTGGTGACGCCGAAGAGTCGGCTGTGGCGTAGACGTGTCATTATTTGGGTGCCTGCCGAAGGGACTCTGACAGTTCCTTATCAGACTGCAGCGTGAATTGGAATTGGAATGTGTAAGAGACGGTGTTCTACCTAGCACCCGCAATAGGGACTTGCGCATGTCACGGAGGATGAGTCTGGAGTTGTTGCATTTGAAGGACACATTAAAAACTCATGCGAGAGAAAGATGTGTATACAAACGTGGAAGACCCCATCGGCGTGTTGTTGAAGATGGCAAAAAGTTGTATGTACAGACTTGCCCGGGTCAATGATGTCGATACTTTTTTTTCTGGATGGGCTGGTCGCGCATGCACTGACGGGAGTTCGCGAATCTTCCGCAAGCAGCAGCAGGTGCAGCTTTGGCGAGTACGAAATACGAACAGAATTATAGATCTTGGCATGCGGGTACTCAGCCTTGTTTGGAACGAGGCTATCACCTCTGTCATTGTCAACTTCAAGGCCGGTATGCCGATCGCTTTCACAAACGAGAGAACACATGATGAACGTCAAACTGCATCTTATCTAGGTAGATATCATGTCAAGATTAGCTTTTGATCGCTCTTTTGAACAGCGATGGACTGAAATCAACAACGTCTGGCAATTCTCCTATTCTGTTCCGTTGTTTTTTTTAATCCTGTTCGGTGTTCCAAGTTCTGCCAGTCCTGGAGATGGATCTCTGCAGACGGAATGGAACAGGAGGTGCTAGTCATGCTCACCTTGGAGACTTGATATCAGTACCACAAATGTGACTTTTGCCTTTTCACCCAGGTTAGCACACAACGTCTGTCCCTTCTTCCTTGTGAAGTTACGACAAGGATTCAAGGTGAAGCTATCACTTTTGATTGCATATTTCAAGAAATGCTCACCTTCGACGCCGAGTTTCTCCACACGATGGACCAAAAATGAATACGTACCGACCTTACATTGATCTTCATCCTCAAACTAACCCATCTGCAGCCTTTGAAATATTTCCGAAATCATCAATCTACTCACTCTTGGGTAGACAATTACTCTACTGATATAGGCCCTTTCGACCCTCAATCCAGTGTCTATAAACTGTCTCAGAACGTATCACTCATTCGTCAACTTGCTGCAATCCTTCAGAGATCTTCACAATGTCTTACCCGACTCCAGAGTATCTCCTCGGCCCACAGCCGGAAGAT
Source organism: Exophiala bonariae (assembly GCF_035927105.1). Classification (NCBI taxonomy): domain Eukaryota; kingdom Fungi; phylum Ascomycota; class Eurotiomycetes; order Chaetothyriales; family Herpotrichiellaceae; genus Exophiala; species Exophiala bonariae. Next base: position 126,229 of record NW_027042517.1, on the reverse strand, counting down.
GTGGGAGTCGTCGCGAACCGCGTAGTTATCCGGTCTAAGCTCGATGAAGAGACGATCAGGAGGGAATACAACGATGTACGCATTCTCACGCACGACCAAACCACTAGGCGGTGGTGCAATATCATGGGGGAGTATTTCCAACCAGCATTTGATTGGGCTGTAAACCAAATTACAGAGTTGTCCAATGTGGGGTTTGATCTCACCCATTCCGAAGGAAGAGCGAATTCGAGAGCAGTGACCAGTAACATGATGATCAACCTGAACGACATCTTCAACGCCGAGTATCAAGGACCGGAGTTGGCTAGGTTTTATCAGAAGAAGGCAGCCAAGGGTGTTGTGTACCTCGCAAACAAGAGCGTCCAACGCAACAGTATCAACACGATCATCGATCGATCTGTGACGTCGCCAGTCGAAGAGCACGAATTTCCAAACGAGAGAACCCCCTTCCCAGACGAACCACCAAGGGATCCTTCGCCAGAGGGAATGACCAGTCAAGCAGAACCATGGACATTACTGCTATTGAGTGCGAGAACAGGAAACGTGGTCACTCGGCTGTACATGCAATATGTCTGGCAGAAAGAGCAACCAACCGTATCCGATGTCGACATTCGATCACTACGGGAGGAATGCAAGTCAGCCATGAGCCACCTTGACGACTGGATGAGATACATCTACGTCGACTACTCCGCATTCAACTGGCCATTCTATAGTGATGCAACGCTCCGTACCCAGTTCGCCGAGTTCGCTAAAGACGAAAGAACATCGTCCATGTATGTATACGTCGAAGATCGGGATCCAGAAGCTCAGGGCGAGACGCTCTTCCCTCTATGGATCCTGCATGCGGGTGCAATAAAGGATGAGCCCAAGCAGGAAGGTGATGGTGAGCAGGGAAACACTGGAGAGCATATCGTGCATGATGAGACCGTTGGCTATTAGCGGCAAACAATAAGCTTTGCTCAACTCTGTGGTAGTGGTGATGAGTGCTTTATCTTTCCAATTAGGTCCTTTGTTTCCTTTTGCGTCAATTGAGCACAGCGGGATATTTGGAAGTACTCAGGGTCGATTTGGTGCGGGTTGACAATAGTTTGCTGGCTGAGGATCAGGAAGGCTGAGCTGTGAGAACATTTGAATGGGCTGTTATTCACTTCAGGCTGCAGAGACTTTCCGAAATTTAGCACCGTTGCTGCGAAGCAGTTAACTCAATATCAATAACCCAACCTACCGTGCAAGCCTTGCATTGAAGTAGGCAGACCTTTGCATCACAGTCCGAGGATATTGAGGATTGACAGCACGGGTAACAGTGATATTGTAGCCCAAGCTTCCGGCCAAATCCTCGGCCAATCTTGCAGTCCGGATCCAACCTTACGCAACACGGTGTTGTTACGAGTACATTACGATACCAGACGAGCATTGCTGGCGGCTAGCTTTTCCGGAAAACAAGTATGCAGTTGTAATGTCATTCCCCCGATTCATAAATCCCGATTCCCCAGCCCCGCATTGACATAATTCCCTCCGCAGTGCGACCGAAATATCATCTTCAGTCTTCCATCAACATCTTCTTATCCCACACCCATTGTCAACGAACCGTTTCCAAAGTTCTATGCACAACAGTCGTTGCTCGCCTTATTGAAGAAAGACTCTGGACTTAGTAAACCACAAGATCATTCCATCAAGACCATCCTCTCAAATCTTGAGCCCACACAGAGCAAAGTCCCCGATCACAATGACCGGGATACCAGCAGGTATGGCATTCCTCTACAGCCCTCTGGAGACTGCGGCATTCCCTCAAAGGCACTGCGGGAACCTATGGCAATGGAACGAAAACCAGGATCCAGAGAAACCAAACTAACACAACGCACAGAAATCGAGGAGCGCAACCGCATCATGCGGGAGACATTGTAAGGCTCCCCTCTAACCCACTGCCTCACCCTCAGCGACCTACCCAACCCAGCAACCAGCAAAACGACACGATGCCCGATGACCACCAACTAACTCCCAACCCCTCAACCCACAGCTTCGCGCTCGCCACACCTCTGAATCTAATCCTCCTCGGCACGCTCGTGCTATTCATCTACTTCCGGCTGCAACCAGCCAGCACACCCACCCTCCCGAGCGGGCCTGCCCCCATCGTGTTCCGAACATTCACGCCGCGCACGCTACTTCCCAACAACGGCACCGAGAACCAACCAGTGTACCTGGCGGTGCGCGGCAAAGTCTACGACGTGACGTCCGGCCGCAACTTCTACGGGCCCGGCGGGCCGTATGAGAACTTCGCGGGGCGAGATGCGACGCGAGGTCTCGCGTGCCAGAGCTTCGACGAGGAGATGCTGACTAAGAACCTCGATGGTCCGCTCGACGATTGTAGTGACTTGACCGAAGAGCAGTTGGATAACCTGAAGGGTTGGATTGAGAGGTTTGATGAGAAGGTGAGTTTCACATAGATACTCTTCTGCTGTTCTTCGGCGCTGGTGCTGTGGAATCATCGTCTGGATTGTTGAGTCTGGGTGTTATTCGATATGTACTAATTAGGCTTGCAGTACTTGGTTGTTGGCAAGTTGATTGCTTTCCGCAAGACGGATTTCCATTGAAGGGGCCCGGTGCCAACGGAAGCTTTCGCGATGTGAAAACAAAAGACAGATCCATGGGAATGCCAGCAGAGCTGAGATACCAAAAATAACTATATGAGGAACTAATGTCCAAGAGGAACGAGAATATAAAATACCATTTTTCACGGGTTTCTCGTTTCATTGCTATCGTAGCTAATGTAAGCTCTACTGGATACATAATCATCCTTTGCTCGACTTCACAGTCGTCATCATCAGCAGAGACCTGATCGGTGCATTCAATTGGTACTGCTGGTATCGCTGGCCAATCCACTACCCCAGAATAGACATGCCATCACCTCCGTGCATGTTTTGTTGATCGATACTTGATGCTATCGTCCTCAAGTGAGAACGCCCATTTCCACCAAGAAATATTTACAACTCCTTCTTAGCACTGGAAGCGCTCTTGGAGGCAACACTTGCAGCTGACGAGGCGCTCTTAGATGCAACACTGGCTGCGGATGAGGCACTGTTGGAACCAATGCTGGCAGCGGAACTCGCAGAAGAGGATGCATAAGGATAGGCCGATGAGGCAGAGCTTGATCCCTGGCCCAAAAGGTACTGAAGGCCGCTCTTAAGACGCTCGAAGATGGTACCGGTAGGTGTTGAGGTACCGTAGCGGAAATAGTTGGCATGCTTCTTGGCCTCAGCGCGGAGCTGATTGGTGGTGGAGCCTTGATAGTTGGGCACACCATAGCTGTCGAGATAGGACTTCAAGTCGCTGTCGGACCAGGTGTCGAACGAGGTGTCCTTTGCAGCATCAGTTTGTTTGGCAAGATAGTTTGTGGCGGAGGCGTAGTTGGCACCACCACTCTTGGAGGCTGAGGCAAAGTTGTCTTGTGCTTGCTTGACCAGATCATCGCGGGTGGCTTTGGCATTCTTCTTGTACTTCTTGCCGTTGGCTTCGAGATACTTCTGCAGATTCTCAACAGTCCATGTATCAAATGTCCAGGCAGACCATCCGGTAGCGGCCTTGTGTCGGTTCAGGCGGACTTGCTTGATGAGCTCGTCACGCTTACCGGCTTGAGGGACTGGGACTCCTCGAGAATCAAGGAATGCCTTCAAGCGGGACTCGGACCAAGAGTTGACACCGGTGTTGAAGACGTCTTCGGCCTTGAGGGCGGCATCATCAGTGGCCTTGGCGAATTGATTACCAGCAGAAGATGTAGCGGCACCGAAAGCTGATGCAGCAGAACCAGACGCAGTGGACGCTTTGCTATCAATCTCGGCCTTGTGCTTGCGTGCGAGGGCAATCAATTCATTCTTTTTGCTTCCTTGAGGAACTGGGACGCCGTTCTTGTCGAGGAATTCCTTCAGTTGACTATCGGACCAGGCATTGAAGAGAGCATCACTCAGACTGGCTTGAGCACTTGCAGCAGACTTGCTGGCAACTGAAGAACCACTGGAGAAGGAGGCGCTAGCAGCGGAGGCAGCAGAAGCCATATTGATAGAGGACAGACGGGCATTGCGGCGGACATGAGCAATAAGCTTGTCACGAGTGGTAGGTTGAGGGACGGGGAAGCCGCGAGCATCAAGGTATTCCTTGAGATCAGACTCGGACCAAGATGCGTACAACCAGTCACCAGGATACGAAGCATACTCGCCAGCCTTCTTTGCGGCGGATTCGTAATTTTGACGAACAGCGGCCAAGTAGCTGTCTCTGGTTCTTGGTTGAGGTGCAGGAATACCGTGATGATCAAGGAAAGACTTCAGGCTTGACTCAGTCCAGCTGCAATAAAAGTTAGTGTGGACGGTAAGTTGGACAACGAGAGACTCTCACCTGTCAAAAATCCAATCCTTGACACTGCCATAGTTGTCGGTTGCTTGTTGACCAGTCGACGAGAGTGGGTCGACCACTTTGGATTGCCAGTTGTCCTTGACTAGATTTTCAAGATCTTTTCGATCGGCTGGGGTAGGATATGGAACGTCATGATCAGACAACCAACGCTCAAGCTCAGTTTCGTGCCACTTGTTGTAGACTAGATTGAGAGTTAGTCGATAGTCAAGATGGTGTCGGTTGAAGGCGGAACTACTTACCGGCTTTATTGAACCAAGTGCTGGCAGCAACTTGAGTCGAAGCCAGGGCGACGACGAGGAATTGGGATATGGAGAACTTCATGTTGAAGCTTATGTTTCTCCTCCAGAAGTTAGATTGATTGATGGTGAGGGGAGAGAGAGATAGAGAGAGGAAAGGAAGAAAGTAGGAACGAAGAGAAGAAACCACGCTGGAAGGCAGTTGTGTATTCTTCACTCAGGCGTCAAGTTGGAGTTGACGTCACAAAACAAAGCAGTCGGATTTTTTGAAAATCGCACAAAGTGAATAACATGTGGCGCAACCAGCTTGTTGAGGCGGCTAGAGAGCATGGTGCCCTGTACATACTGTACTGACCGTCACTTTCAACCATTCGTGCCTCACGGGAACTGAGTCCGACGAAACAAGTGACCAGATCTGACCTCATGGCTGCCTCATTCACATCACGCAAGTGACACAACAAGTTGTTCCTCGCCAATGAAGGGTACATCAGCAACCATTTGGGATGGATGCGGGGGTGGGTTCCATTACGTCATAACAGCAATATTCCAGCTTCTGTCATTTTTGTGCAACGACGACCTACGGTGGACCGTTGGTGGTATTATGATTGCAACTACGACACAGGTATTCAATACTACTCACGTAGTGGTGGGACGATTGACGATGGCCATCAGCCTCATTCTCTTGCCACGGAACTTCCTGGTATTTCAAGTTGGGTTCCCCTAACATGCAAAACCTTAATCCCCGATGAGAATTCACCATGGCGGTACTGGGTCTTGGCGCCAAGGCGCCAGCTTAGGTAGAAGGGCCTTCTGCTCTCTAGTCTCTCTCACACCTCTCACACACACAATACGCCTCTATTTCTCCAATCCTTCTCATCCCCATCAACGGTGTTGAACGATCAAGATCAACGACGCCGTTGGGTGGGACCGGATTCTATGAAATACCGGACAAAGGTGTTAAAAGGGCAAGTTCATCCGTTGAGAAGAATACAATACATGAACATTGCATTCTCCCTTTGTCGACCCACCGTATCTTGCCCCGAAGTCCAGAAGGTAATGGACAATGATGGAGCGACCAGCGTACCTGCGCCCTTTTTCCCGCCTTCGAAAACTGCTCCTACCGATCTTCGATGTTCAAATGCAGCAAAATCATCGTTCCATCGACTCCAGAGTGCATGGTACAGCATCTACACGCGTGCCATTGTCCTGTCATTGTCGAGCAGGATGCTTTGACAAAGTGTCCAACACAGACAATAGACAGGATCCCCCGCCCCACGTTGAAGTCGTGAACATCAGCGATTTCTGCTGATTCAAAGTGCGGGAGACAACCAGATTCCTGCGTTTTGGTTCATCTGGATGCACTGAATACCTACCTGGGTAATTAAGGCTCAGTTGAAGTAGTTTTCAGTGATGCCCCTACGGAGAGACAATACCAATCACTTCTCTCGCGAGGAATTTGGAAGTTGTTTTGGAAAGGTCGTAGCTTCAGCTGCCAAAGGGATGTCCTTGGAAGTTATGCTGTCGAAGCATAGTGTCAAACTATGGACAGTTCTGCGCGTAGCGATGGGTAGTTTCCAAGCTCTTCTCTAATAAGCAATCAGACGTTGGCTTTCCCTTCGACCATTCTGAAACGACTGCAACACTTTCCAAGTGGTATCATGATTAGTTTTGGAGCGGCGATCCCAATGGATGTGAATTGGGACCACTTCATGAATGGGGAAGCGTTGAACTCGTGTTCATATTGTAACATGTAAAAAGCAACCACATAGACCAGATAGGCGGTCAAAGCCATTCCAGCAGAAAGACTGTTGCCAGCACTTCATAGTCTCAACGTCCGGTATTATGCACGGTATCAGCAGGATTGCAAGAGCTTTCAAGATGGCTGAGTGACGCTGGCAACCCTTCCAAAGAGAATGAGTTCTCCTCGCAATCCCGCAGAAAGTGAGGTGGGTGATTCCTCGGCTAGCCTACCTTATTGGATTTAGAGTGTGAGCTAGGGGACCAACCTCGCACTAGACAGGCGCTAGATAATTTGTGATATATAAGTTAATGAGTTCACAATCTTCTCAACAATCAAAGTCCTCTATGGCGCAATTGGCTAGCGCGTCTGACGTACGTTCCCCCTTTGAAAGTGAGAAGAGTTGTAATTCGAAAACTAACTTAACTTGTTCAGTGTTATATGATCTGAAAAATCATAAGCAGATAAATCAGGAGGTTGATAGTTCAAGCCTATCTGGAGGAGTACTTTTTTTTCGGCGATCTCATACATCATTTTTTAGACTCTTTCAGTAATGATATTGTCCCCTCTCACTTTCGTATTATAGCTGCTTCCTCCTCTCACTTTTCCCCCAATACATAGCTAGAGCTCTTTTTGTCTTTCGTCGGATGGTTTGTATATCGCCCATGTCTTATGAGCAATAATTTCATTGGCACTTAATACTAATGACCGTCCCAAAATGTAAATCGACGTATATATACCTTTTTCTACCATACTTGAAACCCTCGATATACGGTGTGCAACGCCGGGCTTTATTCGGCTCATCGCACCTTGAGATTGTTACGATGGTCAACCTTCAGCTTGATTCCAACAGGAGATAGATATTAGATTTATTCGTTTTCAGGTCACGGCTCTAGAGTCATTGACGAGCGCATTCCCATTAGGCCCCCCCGGTACTTCACAACATTACCCCGAATAAAGGCTAACATCACCGCAGTGGTACAGGCAAGAGTTGACCTGGCTGCCCCTTGAATGCCATGAACTCCTAGTACAGTGAGATGAACGAGGCTCTGTACAGGCCTTAGGCCAATACCGATATATGGTGAGCCATGGCCAATGAAGACAGGCCGATAGAGTGTAGTCAAGACGGGATTTTGAGACATGAACATGCTTGAGAGAGGTTGCACGAGTCATTGATCGGTCTGTGATATGAGCAACTCCTTTGTAGGGAGTAAGTGCCACGAATGATAAGGAATTATTGTTGAGGATACTAGAACAGCGAGAGACAGGCCGCGGATCATGAGTGCTAGGACAATTCTGGAGGCCTGGGTAAAGTATGGACAATTGGAAATCTCCTGCGATTAAAATAGGCTGGTGATATGTTTTCCTCGAAGGTCGAACTAACGGTTGAGCGAGCATGAAGAGGAGCTCCATCGAGAGGGCCTGGAGAGATGACGCTGCGACCAAATCTTCCGAGCAAGCTTTTAAGCGGCATCTGTGCCATCAGAAGCTGCTCTCAGATTTAAGCTGGTGACCAACTAGATTGCGCTTAGCCTCAGCCTTAGGTACCTAAGTACATACTTAGGTAGGATCCCGGGCAAGTTATTGCTTGGCAAATGCTTACGTTGCCATCCCAGTTGGTGCCCTTTTTGGATGATCAACCTTTTACAGACCTGAACCGTGCTTTCAATCATAACCTCAGCTACACTAATCTTGACTCCAAAATTTCAATTTCTCAATCGAAAGATTTCTAGGTTCAGAAGAAACTTACTCATAAAGAATGGATCAGAATCCACAATAAAACATCACAGCACTCAGTGATTGCGATGGCCCGAAGAAACAAACATTTTCTTCCTTCGAGGGAGCCATTTCGGCACGATGAGAAGCTCCAGCTCCACCACGTTGACGGTGCTTTTGCATTCTTGAATCCAACTCGCGGTGTTTTTGACTATCCAGCCACACCGAAGGACGACCTTTCACAAAAGCAGCAGTCTGACCACCAACAAGCCCATCCCTCTCACCCACCCCATGAATCATCTCCTCCGTTGAAGACCTATCCCACCAGCCGGGTGCAATTCCTCTGGCGGTCTCGAGACAACCGCAAAGGACGACATGCACTTCTCGTACGCCGACCGTCGTCAGATTCTGAGAGAAAGGCAGCTCGCTTCCTGGCACCCCAGCGAACATCCCATCCCCGACAAGTCTTGCGCAACGTATGGCGGACGTTCACCTATTTCCCTGTATGGGATATCTCCTGGCTAGTGGCATTCATCTTTACGCTCGGAAGCTGTGTGTGGGTGATCAACGGCTTTTTCGTCTGGCTACCTGTTGTGGCCCCGTCCACAGAGTTCAACAACGAGATTCTGTACGGTGGTGGCATTACCGCCTTCATTGGGGCGATCGTCTTCTTCGAATGTGGCTCCATCCTGCTGATATTTGAAGCCGTCAACTCCGAAAATTCTGGATGTTTCGGTTGGGCGGTGGAACAACTCGTGGACCATGAGCATGGCGGCCTCCACACTGGCAATGCAACCCAATTTCGAATCACGCCGAACAAACGACACTGCAGACATCACCACCAAAACAAGCACAACTTCGTCGGTAAGCCCTCCTCAAAGACCATTATCCAACCAAGCGACGACAAAACAATATCATCCTCCTCCCCGGACACATCACCATCTCAATCACCACCGGCATCAACCTCCAAGACGCAACCCACCCCAAACAGATCATGGCAATGGTTCCCCTCCATGCACGCACTACGCACACATTATCTCCACGAACTAGGATTTCTTGCAGGCGCATCGCAACTCTTTGGCGCGACAATCTTCGGCATCTCCGGCATCACCGCCCTCCCCGGGATAAACGACCACTTGGAGCCTCAATACGTGTTGAACGCCGCATACTGGATCCCGCAGGTCATCGGTGGCTCCGGCTTCATCGTCTCCAGCTCGCTGTACATGCTCGAGACACAGACGAAATGGTACATTCCGGCCCCGCGCATCCTAGGCTGGCACATCGCCTTCTGGAACTTGATTGGCGCCTTCGGCTTCACGCTGTGCGGCGCCCTCGGCATGGCGTATAGGAATTCCGGCGCCCAGTTTCAGGCCGGCCTGGCGACGTTTTGGTACGTCTTTTCTTTACTCTTCTCCTTTGCACTGTACCGTTGGCTCCTTGAGAGGGGAGGATTCGAATTTTACTGATGATCGCCTTTCTAGGGGCTCGTGGGCCTTCCTCATCGGAAGTTATCTGCAGCTGTATGAGGCCTTGGACAAACATCCCGTCGAGGAGGTTTCTTCGGACGAAAAGTTCAACGACCTCGCTACTACCGCCAAGAGTAGCTCATCGAAAGCAGAGGTGGATGTCTAGTGGATCGCATGAGTTGAAAAGGTACAACTCGACACCTTTGCGTCGATTACTGAACCATATTTCATAATCTTGCTTTCGAGTGTGTAAATCACCTACGAGTCAATGCCGTGGGAGATGTGTATAGATATGTTTCAGTTTTGGCGGCCTCAAATAATGCCTGCGAATGTACATAGTACGACTCAAAAGTCACAGCCTACGGTCACATCCATTACTACGTGGCCACTATGCTCTAAATCAAATTCCCCGACCACCAGTAACTTCGATGGTCTGTCCATTGACATAGCTGAAGAAAGGGCTGACAACACCAAGGATCGAGCCAGCAGCCTCGGTCGCTGTACCAGGACGGCCGAGGGGGATATCCTTGTACGCGGCATCCGGAGAACCCTTGCGATCTGCTATCTGGGCGCCCGGAATACCAAGAGCGACACGCTGGCCATCGGCTGTGGTGATGAAGGCCCCGGACTCTTTAGCTCGTGTCAAACGTGTATCGATATGTCCAAAGGCAATCGTGTTGGCACGTACACCGAACTAGATTGAGAGTTAGATATAACGCACGTCATGAGGTCCAGAGAAACAGGATGTCCGAGATCATGAACCATCTGTGTCTCCCTGAACAAGGCATGAGATGAACCTCACCTGTGGTCCCCATTCTTTGGCAATTGTCTTGGTCAAGCCTACAACGCCTGCTTTGGCCAAGCTGTAGTTTGCCTGACCAGCGTTTCCGTGTGTACCACTCGTGCTAGAGATATTGATAATATTTCTCTTCTCGCCATCCTTAACTCTGAAATAAGGTGCGGCCTGTCTGATCAGCCGGAAGGGAGCTGTACAGTGTACCGCAATGATGGTGTCCCACTGCTTGTCGGTGATCTTGTGGATGACACCATCCCATGTATACCCGGCATTGTTGACAATAATATGAATCTTGCCATTGCCAAACTCTGCAGCTTTCGATACCAAAACGGGGAAGTAGTTGGGATCCGTCACGTCGCCGGGTACTGAGATTGCTCGTCCTGGTAAGGCATCGTTGATGGACTTGGCTACCGCATCACCTTTCGCACTGTCTACGTCTGCGATAATGACTTTAGCACCTTCATTCGCAAAGAGGCGGGCGGTTTCTTCGCCGATGCCTTGTCCAGAGCCTGTGACCTATGGAGAAGCGACAAGGTTAGACCAAATGCGAGACTAGAGGAGTTCAGGATATCGAGAGTTCAGGGAGGCAACACGAAGAAATCGTGGTTGGTCTTGATTTGTGGTGACTTACAATAGCAACCTGCCCTGCGAGTAAGCCGGCAGGATAGTTTAGGTGTGAAGCAATCTGCTGGGCTCTTTGTGCCATCTCGATGTGGATATGATGCTCAAAATCGAATTTTGATAGAAATTCTCAGGCGACGAAATAATTATCAACGGTAAAGAAAATGAAGAAATGGTGAAGGATGGAAGCTTGGAATCTTTTTGGGTTGGATGAGGAGAGGAAGGCGCGATCGGCGAGGGGATTGTGAGTACCCCATCCAGCATCGTGCCGAGGCATCTCAGCCTTGCCGCCGACGTCGACTCAGCCGAAAAAAGCCGGGCCGCACTGGAGGACGGTTTCTTCCGGAAGACAAGGCTGCGAGGGTGTCTCTCTGGGTGCGAGGGTAGTTATCGTCAGGAAAGTTCTCTGGCTTCCTTATTAATGGCCGTGTCTTGACTACTATTATAAGATATAGCTCCTTGATAAATCAATAAAACCCGTCAATCGCCAGGTAAATTTATTACAAGGCAGCTCTGTCGCTTTCCAGCCCAAAAGCGCAAGCCATCCAGTCAGGAGAATTTGTTCAACGGCCCTTACTGCTGCGCTATTGACTGACGAAGCATGCGGATTGAGAGCCTATCCTGTAACCATCCAAGAGCTTTGAGGTGGTTCCGCCACTACCATGTTATTTCCCAACATTGGCACGCGACGAGACGCGACCGAACCATCCGTGATCTCAAAAATAGTCAAGAGAGTCTCGGAAGAGAATATCGAACATGTGGGTTGAAGCATGCGAAGAGACTTGTTGCGTGATCTCCGTTTCGTCGAGATCCGCACTTCAGCCCCCCCCGCAAAACCGGAAGCCTATCCTCCAAGGCAAAGTCTGGCAGCGAGGAATTCGGGCTTTCTTCCACCAATTCTTAGAAGCAAGATAATGTTTGCTATCGACCGGGTTTGTCACCAATGTAGGAAGCCTTCCGGGCTATCATGCAAATGGATTTGAGGCTATAATCCTCCGGGATGATACCGCTGCTCAATAGCTCTGTGATCCAATCTTCCATTTCCGGTTCTCGATAGCTGACTTCCATGATTCGGACTGCAATAGTCCGAGCCTTAGCGTTCCAAGGCCTACGCGAGTGAATATCGCTTAACTTCCTTCTCATTTCTCCCGCCCGCGATGGACTTCGAATATCCATCTTTGCAATCTGAAACGCTGAATCTGGGGCAAAAGAGGATGTCGCAGACACTCTGTGCTGCCTTGCAATAGCACAGATCTGATGTAAGTAATGCATGGCACTACGTCTCTCGCCTTTATCGGAATTGCTGTCACTCGTTCAAGACATAACATGTAAAGCGGTACGAGGCTTTGCTCTGACCTACTGGATCTGGACTGACAGGCCAGCGGGGTGGTCTGTAAACCATGTTTGGACGCGAATTCGGGAAAGGTTGACCTAGGAACAAATGCTGTAAATCTGTTGGATGTACTGTATCACATGGTCATCGAACGTTAACCAATATTCTGGAACCTTTCTGTGGTTTCATATCAGCCTGGGTTCTGTTGTCTTCGGCCTAAGTGTTGCTCTTGCGAGGCTGAGATATGTGAATGATCCTCTTCTTCTCTCAACCCAGCTAATCCTTGTTGAGGATACCAACTCGACGAATAGGCACCTCCTGACGGTCCAGATATATGTGCTGACTGACCACTACCCGCCCATTCTTGTTGCATTTCCATCTGTATCGGATGATATGTTGAATGTTCGCGCAGCTGTGCAGGTACAGACGAGGGTGAATTCCCCATGCTCATAGCTAAATATCCAGCATTTGTGGATGGTATATGTTGTATTTCGCCAGTAATCCGTCTTTCCAACGACGGGTAAGTATTAGTTCTGTATGCCTGCGAGAATCCGTGGGTCATTTCTTCGGATTCTCCGGTCGACATAGACCGAGTTGGACCAGATGGCTGGCTCCAGGTGTACCCATTGGCCGGACCGGCTGCATAGGAATATATATCTCCTTGGGATAATCCACTGCTGTGAGATGGTAGGGAGCTGGAAGCGAGCGGCGTGTGATATGGCGCCTGTAGAGGCTGACCATACTGCTGATAATACTGGGTATTTGTTGTGTCACTGGTAAATGTACGCGGTGAGTGACTTGGATAAGTCGAAGCCAGAAAATCATCCGACTGCGGTTGATGAATTTGATGCGAATCATATTGGGGGTGATACTGCATGCCTAACATTGACTTAGCTCGAACCTCTTGAGATCAGTGACTCTAATTTACCATGGCTGGAAAAAAACCTTGATCCTTGCTGATAATGGAAGCCTGGACTTTCTCTTCCTATGGGAGGAGTGCCTAGAACGCTTTCTCGGGGCTCAGGTTGATCATAAGAGTTGCTTCTGAGAAGGCCACCTGCGGGCGAAGAGGAGACCGAGGTATCCCCTTCATGAGAGATCCCTTCGGTGGGTTTTCGGTTTCGTTTTGGCCCTGGAGCTGGGCTCTGCTGATCAACAGGGAAGAAGTGACAATCTTTTTTCAATCTTATACAATTTTGACATCTGCCACTTTGATCCTCAAAAGCAGGAATGCACCGGATTTTCCTTCGACGACAATGGCCTGAATATTGTTAGGATGTAAGCTATGGAGACCAAGGACAAGGGTTCTGACCACATGCGACAGCTGTGCGATGGTATCCCAATTTATTCCTCTTTTTGTCACCAGGCGACAGTGGAGGCGCATCCGAGGACATGTTGTACGAGAGTGGTGAAGGACTATTCTGTCGAAGCAAACCCGGCATGTTCAGAGCTTCATGCCCTTCGAGTGCTGCAAGCTCGGGGCCTGATGGAACGTTTGTGATTCGATTCGTGCCTTTTTGGATTCCCCTCTTATTCTTCACGGGTATACTTGGAGATATAACGTGGCGGGCCCCGAGGATAGAGCAAAAGGTATCCTTTGCAATTAGTGCACCTCACAGTCTCAGGTTGAAGTCTATCACAGCTGGCGCCATTCGTCACAAACACTATCAGACATTGAGTGAACGAAACGATAGGCTTCCAGCCTTGACAATAAAACAGGCGAGGACGCCGCCACCCGGAATAGCGTAGATTCGGTCGAAACCGTAGTTGACAGTGGTCTGCTGCAAGGAAATACTTGCCGCCCGCGCTGGAAGGGTTCGCTTTTCGAGGACTGCGAGGCTGAAACCTTTCTCGAACGACGATGGCGTCGACGCAGGCGTTATGCGTACGTGTGAACGAAGGGGTGAATTCCGCCGAAATGTTGATTAGCGAGAGGGTTTTTGGAATAGAAAATGGCGACTATAGCAAGATGTCTTGTAAACAATATTATGTTGGAAGGAAGAATGTCCACGATCGTTCCAAGTGAGCAGGAGCGTAGATCAGGACTCGTTCTTACCCCGGAAGAAATCGAGCTCCAGGAAGAAGTCGGAAAAGAATTCACAAACCAGGTTCCAACTTCGTGCTCCTCACATACAGAATCTTTGGACGCCCAGAAATATTTCCGCGCAGCGATGAAACAAACCACACAGACAAGAAGCACTCTGGAAGCAGAATCCCAGCAGACTCCCAGATGGGATTGTTTTGTAGGGCAAAGCTAGACTTGCATGCTTCATCAAACTTTCGTGGGTCCAGTCTTGCCTAGCGAACTGGATGGTGGGCATACCACGACACTCAGATTAGTTCGACTAGTCTCGAGAGGACAGGGTCTGTCAATCGTTGCTACTAATGACCTTTTGAGGCTTACCGAGTGCCGATGCGAAATCCCATGGCGTGGGTCGAGCCCAGCTGGCAGGCCCTGAGGTTCGGGCCAAGTGCATAATGGTACGGGCACCCCTGTGAGGACTCATCCACTCTTGGTTGAATGCTGAGTCAAGAAGGTTTGGGGTCTCCACTGATGTATCAGCGATATGCAAAAGAGGCTTTCCCGCACTAATAGTAACTACACGTATCCGACTCAGAGGGGGGCCAGAATCCGACCACAGAGCAAGATGAGCATGGAGATCCATCTTCAGGTAGAGCCCGATATTACCTTTCTGGTCGGTACTAGGACGTCTTGGTCCATGTATTCAAGATACAGAGCTAAGCGATAAGTTTATTGGCGAGAAGATTCACGAATGGTGCGGTCTATAATCATGGAGGAAAGGCCCCCTACTTGTCCATTTAGAGGAAATGATAGTCAACAGCCAGAGAGCTGTTACGTAGCAAGCTTAGACAAACGAGTACGAAAAATACCAAGCAAAGAGGATCTGCAACTCTGACGGAAAACCAATCAGATGAGGGGAATGCTATGTTACGAGAAGGGGTATCGATTGATCAGAGAACACTCGTTCAAATACCATGGTGATTTAGCATTTATCGAGAGCAAGATGTGATCCGAGATGGTGGTGGGACCGCCGCGAAAGCTGGGGCTTGAAGAACAGGGACTTACCGGTGTCTAAATATTTAGTATGCTGGAACTTGAACAGCAATGTTGGTTCCTTCTCGTTAGTGCTTCCGAATGTGTAGGCAATCTATATTACGGCACCAAGCCCCGAAGCTGTGGCTTACAAGCCACGATATTCGACCAGGGCAGATTAGCTTACGATACCGGTTGTGACGGGATCGATGATCGTCGTGGCCGGCCATGCAATCAATGTCGTCCGAGAATCTAGGACCCTTTCCGTTGGACTTGGTATGCTTTATTGGGGATCCTAACCTAGAAACCTGGACACATACCTGAACAGGCTTTAGTTTATCAAAACTCCACTTTGCAGCTGACGACACATCACGATACTCAACTGAGTTGGGATTTCCGAAGTGGGCGTTCGGTGTCTGTTGCTGGAGAATTATTAACACTCGTACCGTGATGCAAGAAGCGCACCAGTAATGATATGCGTAGTGGGGCTGTATCCTGTCGAATAGAGACACTAGCACAACCAAAAAGACGAGACTTGAACCCAAGTTTCTTTTGTGGCAGGTGAGGGTTCAAGGGCACAAGAGAAAACCACTAAGATTTCTTAGTCACTGGGTAAAGCAAGAGTCCGGCGTCTAAACTGCGTGATCGTTTGGAAATGCAGACCATTGACTTTGGATACAAACTAGAGTGCTGAAAATTGTGGAGACACTAACAATGCGCACCGGCTTCGATCCAGCATACCGTGCCGAGCACTGGATCGGATTTTTCAGTCTCTTCTGAGGCTCGCGTTCGGGTGGATCATTGTCCAAGGCGCCAATTGAGATAGTCCTGACCATTCCAAGACAAGCAACTAAACAGAGTTCCTAAGTCGCACGAGTCAGAAGCGTTTAGAATGCTGGTGTGACTGGTCGCAACCTTCGCTAACTATTGGACGTTACGAGGACAGCGTTGAAGGTTGGCATCTCGTGAGGTCCGACTGGTTCTGGAACGCGAAAGTCGAGGGGTGGATGCTCGTGTTCACGAAACAGAAGAACGATCTGCAAGACTTCCCCCCAATGGGGCTTGTCAGGCACGATCCAGAGGAGGAGGCGATGTGGCGTTAGGAGCTCCAGCGCTGGTAGGAAGACGCAAGGCCGAAGGGGCCCATCTAGACCTAACGGAAGGGTGCTCCGAACCAGCCAGAGTCCCGACCTTTGGGTGTCAGGAGACTTTTGTCCGTGCTTGAAAAAAGTCATACTAATCGCTGTAACTAGCCCTGCTTCAACTTTTGGGGAGTGCCACATGGAAACGCGCCATCTCTCTGGGTACACTGTTCAGTGGTCCCAGCGGAAAAGGCTAGCTGGAAACCTAGAATATCACTTTGCGTTCCTAAGAAATGGTACTGCAACCTCCGTGCTTGCAGGGCAGAGGCCTTCTCACTAACCACAACCACTAAGCTGGATGATTTCTTGGACTCAGCCATGTGGCAGGTTCCAGGTCCCACGTGGGGCAAAGCCCGCGATAGCCATCCATGCTTGACGCCGGCAATTAAGACTGACTAATTGATGACTGACTAACTGTTACGAACACGGTGGACGCGTTAAGGACGCCGCAACAGAACCGTGGTTGAGGTTGAAATTTACCAGCCGCATTGTCGGTTGGTACTAGATAACCGCTTTGAACGTTGAGTTGTATCGGATCGGCTGTGGTATAATCGAAATCAGAGCCGGAAGCATTGCGAAATAGCGATGAACCCCTCATCACCCGGTATCGAGCTTGATCAATAGGACAAAATTCCCAGACTATGCGCCACCTCTTGCATTAAGCCACTCGTATCCACAAGTTACTAGGAAGCTAATAATAACTGGATATCATTCTCGCGAGATTCTTCTGCATGTTCTAGAGCAATCGAACTAGCACGGTTTTTTCATGATACTGCGTACGGATACGGAACAGACACTGCAATTAGCTACTTCCAGCATCTTGCTTAAACAAGCATCATGGACTGTAGCATACTTATGATCATACTGCCCTGAATCGAGCAAGCTTGGGTGTGCAAAGGTCCTTCGGACCGTGGCCTGTGGGCTAGTCTAGGGGAATTCTGCACTTATCGAAACCGTTCCTCTTGGATCTTCTCCGCTCACTATTGCGCCTTTTCTGAGAGCTACCACGAATGCTCCTGGGGGCCCATATGGGTAACTTATAGTCACTTTATGAACTTCAGTAACGCAGAAAGAACCACGCCCTAGTAATCAGACTCATGATGCGCCCATGTTCGCTCAAAGGAAACCTCTCCCTGCCCGATCATATTTTAAGTCGCCATTCACCCTCCCCACATGACTTGAGAGGTAGATCGCTGGCCTGGCCAAAATGCTCCGTTGTTTCAAACTACTGCAAGTTGCCTGCCAGCGGAGTACGAGTAAAGTGAGTGCTCAGAGCCTCATCGACCACGGCAACAACTGCAGATTCGAGGCAAAAGAACCTTCGTAAACATTAGTGTCCTTCCTGCAGGGAGCTTGCGTGGCTCAGCGTGTGGAAGAGGCTACGAGATGGGTGATCAGAGTCAATGAAGCATAGTTCTGCCGATCTGGTACTTCATATCTTGCTCTGATCGGTAGGCATCTGATCAAGGGCTGATGACGGCTATGCTATCTAGTGTTTCGTTGTGGCATGTGAGGTGGATGATGCTGTGTATCCATACAAAACTCTGTACTGAGTACTACACGAAGAGGTAACCAGTATCCTTGCTTCCAGGAATTTGAAAGCTGTCACAGACTTCGTCTTGGTGCTTGTAAGCATAATCCATGGATGCTGGTACTACGGGTTTATTTCTGTCTATGATGTTAATCGGAGAAAGGGTCTGCATCGGATTCAAAGAGTTGCACCTTCCCACTGCAGGCTTTGGGACTATCAGCATCCCAATGCGATAAGGCCTGTCGGGGAACTATAGCTGTGACAGGCTTGCCACCGACGGGGCCTAACCTAAAATCGACATTTCCTGGTCAGGATCCTCTTTCAGTTAGGTCCTCAGGTGGTGGTTGATTGCATTTCTCAATTCTGAGTATCCGCAACTTACTCGTAGACTCAGTTATAGTTCGGCATAATGTTTCCGTGAACTATGGATCAGCATTCAGAACGGTTTCAACGAGAGTGTCTTGGCCCTGGTCGTGACTACCTGCTCCAGAGATTCTCCGCTGTCGCCGTCTGTCGTATCCACTGGATTGTATGTCGTGTCTACCCAAGTACTCCGTAGATGACCACAATGCCACTTCCAGAGAGTAATAACGGGAGCCCAAGAAGGGGGCTCTGTTGTGCGTTGAGCTAATGTAGATTAGAGCTAGCACCGACCGCTCCAAGCAGCCCCCTGGCATTTCACCGGTACCAAGCTAATGAATTATTGGGCTTCTTGCGTTCATTATCCTTCATTCCAGGCATCAATTCCGAAGTCTATCACCAGCGGCATCATGCAAGACGCGGTCTTTGCTCGTCACCCAGTCACCTACCTAATGTAAGCTGCATCGCAGCCGAATGCAGGCCTTTACGCAATATAGATTCTCCAAATAGAAGCTGCTTCTTCACATCTATCAGTCAAACTGCGCGAGTCGCCCACGATCGGACTAAGCGCTGCTATTGATCTTCAATGATGCAGAACATTAATCATTTTTCAACTGCAGATCGTGTGTGGTTTCTGAAGCCGTCAAAGCTTCTGTTGGTGCGTGCTTTCGACCTGTGACCATCAAAATGCACGATCTACAAAACAATCGTCCTGGTAAACCATGACGTGCATTCAAGTTTGTCTACTTCTGCCGGTCTTGAGCCTTAACCAGTACGATCCACGGGACTCGTGAACTTACTTGGGAGGGGAAGGGGGGGGAGAGGCTGAGCCGAAGCATAGCCTATTGCAGAGTTCCCCCACAATTGGTGTCTTCAATGATGAAAACTACGTCGTATGCTTCTTGGATTCGGAGACGCCGACACCGTCTTTTACCACCGAGCGTGAGTTTAGATATCGTACGACTGAGCGTCCTAGACCACATGAAATAGCGTGCCTTGCACTTCATTCGCGAGAACGTACGAGTAGGAAAGCGTGCGCTCTCGGCTATTAGAGTTTGCACCTCCATTTTCGGGCTATCGTCTAGCTATCGAAAGATCTACAGGGCCGGATGGTGCGCCTCCGTTCAGCGAAAATCGGGCCCAGATTCGCCTTCGTTCTTAGTGGGCCATAGCGCACAGCAATGGCGATGACTCGCGGTCTGGATGATTCTTAAATGTATAGAAGGGACTGAGCGTGAAGTACCTGAAGATTGTTGCACCAATTCATCTCGACCATTCAGCAACACTTCACTGCCTCGATACGTCGAGCTGTTGATCCTTTGCACTCGTGGATTTGGATACCCAAGACACTCGTGATGGCAATGAGGGTTCTGCCCCTCAAGTGACATGGGTGGTGTCACTCTTCCAGCTCACAAACTTTGACTCTCGTCTAAGCAGTCCGCATATTATCCAGATCTGAAGATCAACTTGCGTATCAGTCTCAACAGGCTAAAGATTGCGCTGCCGCTGTCCATGGAGAGATCCATAAGCAATAGCCTGGATGTTTGTCGTGATTGAACTGACTCTCTACCAAGTCTAGATGATACATCATTCTTTCATATAGGGCTCAGAGTTTTCCTTTCTAGATACACGATTTTCTGGTGTACTATTGGCTCTAGCTGTATCCGGTGGAAAATTGAGAGACTGTCACCCAAGATCAGGTTGTGCAAGCGACGAGCATCCAGATGATTGAACAAATCAACCTTGGTAAGTTTCAGGGCGCCGCAAACAGAGGACATTCAAGTCATTTCTATAGACAGGACACAAGATTGTGGGATCCTCGCCACTTCGTGGTCAGATAGTTTGTTCTCCAATAATTCTACTCGCCAACAGGTGGTGAGACTTCGTTTTGCTTGCTGGGATTTCCAGTAACCCATGATTGCCCAGCCGCCAATTGGTCTTGCCCTGTTAACCGCCTGGCAGTCACAATATAATGCTCATTCTCAGGGAAAAGCAATTACTTAACTTCATTCGCAGTCTAGCTCACTTACTGGCCTCGTCTCCATAGAGCTGGAGGCAATCATGGAGCGGCAAGAATTGGGTGCGGATTAATTCTCCGCCTACAAACCACTGTCATCAGATCACACAAACTCGCCTCCCCGTTGTGGCGTTGCCATCAGATGGCAACCTCACTTTATCTTTGAAACAGCTCTGTGAAAGCCAGTCTAACTGCGTTGCGTCCCTAACGGCCCTAACGGTCGTCGATTTTTGGCAAGCAGTACCTAGCCCCTGTGTGAGTTGAGCTCTGAAGCCTAACTGGAAAGAACCATTACTTTTAGGAGTAGTGTTACGCAGCGGAATTATTTTCCGGCCTAATCTGAGTGACTGCATCTTGCAGGCATTCCTTGCTGATCTCGTCCACGTTCTTTCCTCTGAGGATTTCCCTCCATCTTTGATTATTATTGAGTATTCTCTCTGTCCTACTCTTTACATCTTTACGCTCGGATTGCCTGATGGTACTCCTTGATTGCCTGAAATGCTTCGTCATTGCCAGCGACACGCTGCATCCATCAACTCTATGTTGTGCCTCAACTCCCCCAATCTGTGCCACGGCTGGTGGAAACAGTTATCTCGCATATCATCTCAGTGAAAATCTCACGCTGCTTGAGACAATTGTCTTTGGACTTCCTCTTCGTCGACTCTGGCCTCAGTTCAGATCATGATTAGCATTGACAGCCCTCACACCGCACACATGACCAGAGAAGTGGGTACAACAACTTTTCGATCCCAAGACCAATAGTTCAACATTCAGGTCTTCATTGATTTGGTGGTGGTTGGAAGCCACTACGTGTGCCCCCCTTCTTATCGCGAGATACGGCCGCCAGTGTCCCTGGCCATGGTAACGTCTCGCTCGATTTCGGTACAGCATCGCTTTCCCAATTCGCATTCTCACGACCCTTTCTAGAATTATCCCTTCGCACCATGGACTCCTGATATTCATTATTCGATTCCCTCGACCTATAACCGTATCTCTGGCTCCATTGAGTCCTCGAATGGAGGTCGAGATTGCTCACGTCGGCGGACTCGACATGACCGAGATCCATCGTCCCATCATTGTCATGATGGAAAATATCAGGATCAAAGTCGCCGTCCAACAGAACCCTAAACCGTGGATCAAGACTATCTGGTACCAGGTCATGATTTGGAGCGACTCGTTCCCTTGCGTTCAAGGGTTTGTATTCTTGCTGACCAATTCCACCATCGACAGCAGGGTTGTCCGGTCTATCTGATGGTTGCATTTGTCTCACGGAATTTTCATTCATGGACCGATAATCGGAAGGTATATCGGGTGGATGATACGATCTCTCTGGCGCGCCGTCGGACTCGTCTGCGACTCTCTTCGACGCAGAACTACCGGCTCCTATTCGTTCCACAACTGGAGGCGTGAGCCCCAAACCACGAAGGATAGCGTCCGTGGAAACTTGACCACTACTCTCATCAGGTACTGTTCCGGGGAATCCCCGACCCTCCCTACAAGCCCAGTAAAGAGTTTGTAACGCTTCGTCGATGACTTCACGCATCTCCCAGTACCTACAAGAGATGTACTGATCAGATCACGAACATATAAGCCAAGGTCTCAAGTTTGCCGGGCGAAATTCGCAACGTAGCCCGTCTTTCAGTGCACTCACCAATCCCTCGCTTCTCTCCTTCTCCGAGCACTATACTCACAGACACTCTCACTTGACGTGCAGCCGAGGCATGGACTATTACCATCACACTAACGACCAGTTAGTGGGTTTGACTCACAACAGTGAGATCAAGAAGTTCTAGGCGAGTTATACCTTCGACTTTTTGAGCTTACAACGATCGCAAGCACGGCCTATTCTGATGCGAGTTTTTGGCTCTTCAGGAGTGTCCTGTTTTTGGGGAGACTTTCCCGGCAAGATTTCTTTGGTATTGGGCATCCTGAGTGACGAATCTTGGGCGCCGACTTGTTCAATGCTCTGTAACAGATGCAGCGAACAAGCAAGAGTGTTGACACCTATTGTTAGATGGAATTCTCAATGAAACAATTGAACAGGCTCTCAACAAGCGGACTTCATCGCTTTGTGGCCTGGGGATCGATGTCTCGACTTGTGGTAATGATCAGAGCCTCAAAACTTTGTGCCAGTTTCCTCCAGCCTCATAAATATTTGGAACTAGGTGCCGACCACTAGCAAGTCGTTGTGGAACAGTGAGAAGAATCGTCGACTCGAGCAATAGGTACGCAACGGGTTTGAGGAAGACAGGCTGTGCTTGTGAGGAGTACGCTGGATAAACGGCGTTTGTTGTGCACAAGTCAAACTTGGCGATCGCCTGCTCATTTACCAGAGCGCATCGGCGACAACGAATAAAGCGTTGCAATCGGTCAGGCGTGGGTCCAACCCCTCTCAAGGTTAGTAAGAAAGCCTTTTCAAACAGCGGTGGCGTTTCCAGATATCTTTTCGCATTAAATCATGCGATCTTGGAAATACGGGTATCGTTTTGAGCTAATATCGAAGGTAAACCTCACACAGGGACCCCTAGCTTGGTGTCTTGACATAAGCATAAGCCTTGTGCTTGGAGTCTGGTAGAATCATGAACCAGTGAAGATAATGAAATCTCCCTACAAAGGGGCATACTACACTACAGCGAAATGACATCCCGGAAACAACAGCCAGAACCAATCAACCATTACCGAGTCGTTCCTTCACCAACCTGACTTCTCTCAAACCCATCAGCAATCCGTACCGTGCGGTAACAAATTCCCCAATGCTTGTGAATAGTACATTCATTCTTCATCATATCAGAACCAAAAACTCATTGACTCAGCTCCGATATTGCGAACTCTGGCAGTGTTCTCGCGCAAGCATTGTTGATGACGCCCGATGTGCTTGGATCGCATACCGAATACCCAATGCAATGTGGTGTCTTTCAACACAGACCCTGAGCGTTGCCAGTGCCGAGATCTGCCACGTCTATCGTCCGAAGGGTATCCTTTGCATCTAATGATAAAATGCGTTCAATCTGCTTGGGTCTGAGAGGTCTCCTGCACGCTAGTGGTCTTCAGAGAAAAACAATTAGATGAGCAAGCCGGATGAAAGCTCCGGGCAGCAAGACCAGCACAGGAGATAAGTTCCGGTTAATGGCGTCTGGTTGAGCGACTGTGGATCATGTCCCTCAAACAACACCTTTCAGCGGTTCTGGAAATGGCTGATCGGAAGCCAACTCAACACTTCGCGCACCTGGTGTGGGAGGCATTAAATGCCGTCCTGTTTAAAGACTCCTCGCGGGGGCTTACGCCCGAAAACTGCAGCTAGAAGTCCCACGACCTGCCTAAATCGTCAACAGTTCAGATCTTGTTCCTTGCGCTCAAAATGCCTCTTTGAAGAGAAGCACAAGCACTATTCCTCGAGCCAAAGCCTTCCCCATCGACCGATCGATTCCCAACCTGCGATTCGAGCCCGTTATCTACTCACTTCAAGAAAGGAGTTCTCCAAAACAGCCATTTTCTTCGTTCCACAGTCCGCCTGCGAAGAAGAGTAATGTCAGAGGGACATAGTCGTTAGAACTCTCCTGGTCCTCTGGTGTCACCAAACCTCCTGGTCCACAGTCACTATTGGTCCGATCATCTACTCTTGAAACTGCAGGGGAATTCAAAAAGGAAGAGCTCTACCTGACATGTGTGTCGCGGACCGAGAGCCCAGGAGAAACCCTGATGGAAACAATTCGGACGGAGGACCGTCAAGAGCATTGATTGAAGACGAGTCGAGGAAAGGTCTGAGAGATACGAGCGTATGTAAGATCAAAGGAGAATTCTACTGCTCAACCTTGAGCCGACTTCACTGGTCGATACAATGGAACTTGTGACTCGAAAGTCTGGCGCATCGGATACCACTTCAGGCTGCAGGACTACCCAAACCAGCACACATAGGTAAGTGTCAGCTGAGATCCCCTTATCGTACACAACGGCAACAAAGTCACGTAGATTCGCAACCTGAACTCAATCAGCCCTGGATCGTGAGCTACAGATCACCTATACGATCCAAGACATGTCCCCCTAACGCCTACCTGTGGATTCTAAAATCCTGCACAGCTAGTGGCCCGCTATCTTTGACATCCTTCCTGTGGCAAATCCGGTGAGACAGCACATATATTTCCAGGAGCGTCGCATTCGAAGGCCACAGCATCGGAAACACCACTGACGAAGTCGCAGAGAAAGAGCCAAATCAACGTTCTGGGAAGCGATCCACATCGTCAAAGAGATCATACCAGAGGAACACGAGCGTGATCCTTTTCGTCACTTGCCAGATAGTCTAACTATCTCATCAGTGCCCCAAAAGTCTGCCTGTCCTCGTCAAATTAGAGACGGACGATGAGCGGCTCCACAGCCATGCACGTTTCCCCCCCCCCCTAGATCGGGTCCGCAATGGACAAACCCTGTTCAGTACACACGAGACATGACTTCAGTACATACAAGATATGACTTCAGTAAATACAAGACATGACGTCCTTCGGTACGGGGCGCAGCAAGTTTGGGGTAGAAAATGTTTCTAGGAACCGGTGTCTCCTTTTCGTTGCCAGTACTCATTGGGTGCTCAGACTATGAAGTCGATATGGAGACGAAGAGCTAGACGACACCATTGAACATCTTCAGCGCAAAAGTTGATCTGTATTCGTACTAAGCAAGGAACTCTAGTGTCGCACAGCACACAAAGAACAACCGGTGTCACGTCTCCAGCGTGACTAGCGACAGCAGGGCGAAAGATCCTAGACATTTCCATCCGTCCAATCACAACAACCTCTCTTTCCTGAATGAACGTGCAGTCATGCTCCACCTTGCCATTCCTTGACCCTCAGGACCATCAACACCATACCTTCCCTTCCCCAGCACGGCACCCTCAAGGATTTTCGCAATCCGCCATCCATCCAGATTCGAAATCGGCGCTTTGAACGGCACGAAGAACCAAATGGCAAAGGGCGGCAAGATGAAGAGCCACAGAATCACCGGCCAGAACATGTTCATCGCCCATCTCAGCTGATCGACATCCTGGCTGACCTGCTCAGGCACGGTTTTATGCACCGAAAGCAGCCAGATGTAGACGAACAGCACGAGGCGGACCGTAATGGCGTGCAACCAAAAGAGCAGGTAGAGAAAGAAAACTCGGACAGGTCGACGCTGTCGCAATGCTTTGACGAGCAGCATGAGGCCCGACGTGCTACCCAGGCGGTTCGTGTCGCTGCGGGGAGTGCCGGTGATGCCTTCGAGGCCAAGTGTCCAGATGACAAAGTTTTGAGATAGCGTGTAGCCGATCCCGAACAGGCTAAGGCCGAGCGAGTAGGTGAATCGTGCGACGGCGAAACCGTCTTTGTCGGCATAGTGTTGGTAGATGTACAAGAGAGACGGGAGGCCGATGATGATCAGTGTCCCCGTCAATGTTCCTTTGAGTTTCTTGCCGGCTTGAAGGCCTGGTCTGTGATCGAGGGCCAGGGAGGAGAAGTCTCTTGGTTGCAGTGCTGTGTCATCGAGCAATTGTGCGACTTGGTCGGCCGTGGCTACTGAGCCGTATGGCACGATGTCGAGGTAAGGACGGTATGCCGCGAGGATCACTTTTTCGTTCCACTTGTTGAAAAACAAGGACCATGGTGGGAGACCACTGAATGCAAGAGCAGCGAATATCGAGAAGATATGCAGCGCCAAGGGAACTGGAACCCAAGGTGTCCGGATCTGGGTGAGGAATAGTGCTGGGTTATTGGGGTTTCTTCCAATCTGAACCGTGAGTTGAAGAGAGGAGAATGCTGCTGCAGGACCCAATCTCAACAACATAGTGCTGACCAAGACTCCAAATTCTCTGCGAGATATCTTTCCCGTGACCAATCTCTTCAGGCAATCCACCATTTGGAAGTTAGCTGCGCGCAGATGGTGTCCCGATACATGGCCACGCAACGCATGGGCTTTGATCCTCCTATACACCCGATCGACAAGTGCTTCATTGAGTGTTGCAGCGATGGCGCTGAATCCCAATAACAGACCGAACGCTCCAGCAACAGTTTGTCCATCAATCCAGCCTGCATCGTTCTTCTTGGCCCTCGTAACGAAGATGAGGCTGGCCACTGATCCAGCAATCAATAGCCAGACAAGAACACAGAGCGTTATGGTAGCGCAATCGCATCGGCATTTCCTACTCGTATCTTTGTACTCTTGGATGCTTTTATCGAGTGAGCGAGGCTGTAGTGCCACCAGGGGTATATTGTCCGTGGTTGACGTCTTCCCTTGATAGGGATGGTGTGTCGTGGAATAATATGTTGATTTGGCATCTTGTGGTACGAATGGTTGGTACTGGTTAGGTTCGTGATTGTGCTCCCATGGGGGACCTCGTTCTTCCTGTAGAGGCCGATAACCATGCTGATGAGTGAATGCCTGCATATTGCGAAGGATGAGAAGAAGCGGATGGTCTTGCAGTCTACTAGACCCAGGATTGGCGTGGATTCATTATATAGAGGTCTTCACTTTGCTGGAAATAACGATTAGCCATGCTGTTACAGCGTTGGTCAACCTAATGCAAGTTTTGACCCAGGGTCATATTGCGTTGGTGGCAACCCCTGATACAAGCCACTCTCGATTAGGCAAACACTTCTGCCATTTGACCCACTGATTTTGCCGACGACGAAACTGGACCCAAAGGACCATGTGTCGATTGTGGCGATTCGCATTCAAACACTGCGATTTCGAAACAAACCAGTGCAATACTAGAATTGTATAGGGCTGGACTTCGTAGACAAGCATTCGGCCCCATCGGCCCGCGTGCATGCAGGCTTATGAAGCCATTGCGGCTCTAACGAACTTCGAAAAGGCGAAGACATCCAAAGGCTCAAACGCACAGTTGTCGCCTGAATTTGATTGAATGATGCAACTCACCCACCTAGTTTATTTATCTGCATGGGTACCTTTTGCCAAATCTGGACTGGTGCGGTCGGCTTGTTTCCAAGACACTGTTCTCGAAGCAATACTGGCAGATCCCAACATGAATGGGAGTGCTGGGGAAATGTATTTCTGACCAAGACACTCGGGATATACATAGTGGAACAGTGCCAGCCCCGGTTTCAAGGTCAGGGAGATGATAGGTTTGTGCATGGTGTACCGAAGGGGTTATAATAGTCATAAAGAGGTTATGGACAAGAAGGGTTTCTTAGACTCAAAGGACGGCTACGGTGGATCACTGGCACCAGCATGAAATGGCACCATCTCTGGTTTCGCCCACTGTGCTAGTCAGGTGACCGCGCGTAAGCCGAACTCATCCCGCTCGTCACTACACCCGTCAACAAACCCCAGTTGCAAGAAAGTGGCGAACAGCATTGACGCCTTGAAGAGGCGCAAGCCACCACAGATATGGGTATACCCGGGTATGAGTAGAGCACAAAGTTCGAAGACCAATTGACTGACATCTCTAGCATACTCAAAGAAATCGGCAAGGGAGAACGTGTAGCGCTTGCCAAGCTCGCCGTAGAACACTTCGAAAGATCACGTCGTCCATATCGAATCGCCATAGATGCAGCGATATGGAATTTTCAAAATCAAGCAGGTCAAGGTGGGAAGAACCCGGCCTTGAGGACTTTGTTTTATCGGCTCTTAAAGCTGCTCGCTCTACCCATCCAGCCAGTCTTTGTTTTTGATGGCAAAAACAAGCCTCTTACCAAGAGAGGTAAGACAGTTTCGAGGTACGGGACGTGTATCTCAAATGAGATGTCGAAGAAACTCATCGATGCCTTCCGCTTTCCTTGCCATACAGCACCGGGTGAGGCGGAAGCAGAGTGTGCCATGCTTCAAAGCTCTGGACTTGTTGATGCTGTAATGAGTCAAGATGTTGATGCTATCATGTTTGGTTCGACTGTGACACTCAGAGATTGGTCGAAAGAGTCTAAACATAACAAGACAGCAACTCATGTCAGTATCCTCGATCAAAATCGAGTCAAAGATATATCTGGACTGGATCCGGACGGGATGATTCTGGTTGCATTACTCAGTGGAGGCGACTACGATGAATCCGGAATTGCTGGTTTCGGTGTTGGTCTTGCATGTGAAGCTGCGCGAGCAGGTTTCGGTGAGGATTTGCTAAATCTTTGCCGGGCTGGTGATGAAGCTGGACTTGTTGAGTGGCGAGAACGACTTCAGTATGAACTTGAAAGCAACGAGAGTGGTCACTTCAGATCCAGGCACAAGACTGTCAAGATCCCTGAAACATTTCCAGAGAAACAAATACTGAGCTATTATATGAGTCCAGCAGTGAGCCCCCAGAACCAATTGCCGGCTTTGGAGAGTAAGTGGCGAACAGTTTGGGAAAGCAAAATTGATGTGAATGCTCTGAGGCAGTACGTGGCTGACACTTTTGACTGGTGCTACAAGCCCGGGGCATGGAAATTTGTGAGGGTTATGGCTCCTGCGCTTTTGGCGAATGATTTGATCTGTGGCTCGACCAGCGCCATCACATCGGCAAACCAGATCACTGAACGGCGGCGGCATTTCACAAGTGATGGGATCCTAGAGCTCAGAATAACTGTGGTTCCAACCGACATCGTTGCACTAGACCTGGAAGCCGAAGAAGACAGTCTGGAATATCTGGCAAGCGTCGTTGACGGAGAAGATGGAGAGCTCGGTGTAGATGCTACGGAGGGGGCTCCAGAAGGTAGTGTGCCCCCAAGTCCTTCAAAATCTCGCAAAACCCCGACCTGGAAACCGTACAGCGCAGAAAAAATGTGGGTAGCAGAAATCATTGTGATGAATGGTGCACGATCCCATGTCGAAGAATGGGACAAGATCCAGCAGGATATTGTGAATGCAAGGTTGAAGAGACCAACGACTCGTGCGAATCGGACACAGCAGCGTCCAGCCAAAGACACGTTGGTTGGTGGCATGCGCACAGGAGCCATACTAAGCTATACCATCTCGTCAACCCATTCCCACAAAGAGAGCCGCCAACTCGCAGAGATTTCCATGAACATCTCGGGTGACACCAAAAGTACAGTCAAAGGACCATCCAAGTTGGCAACACCCACGAAACAAAGGACCCGACGGCATGTCCTTGACACTTCTCCTAGCATGCAAAACTATTTCAAAAGTGTCAAGAATGTCTCGCCGAATCAGAGTGTACAAGAAGAGTCAGACCCTGTCGAAAAGCTCTCCCAGGAGTTTGAGGAAGTACTCGGGTTTAGTGACAGTCTTGTAGGCGAAAAACACTCCCGACCCTCGACTTCGAATTCTTCAGAGATTGCACAAAAGATCGCAACTAAGCCAACTAAAAAGCTTCGAAAAGAAAGAGGTAACGCTACTAGAACAACATCACCTCGTCCCACTATCTTAACACAGATATCGCCAGCAAAGCCCTCGACCAGGGCCGGCGCGGTATTCGGTGGACAAGACGCAGAGAGTGCAATTGTGATTGCCTCATCACCAGCCGATGCAGAAGCAACAATGGTTGAAGCGCGTGGCATGGAAGACAACCTAACCCATGATGAGATCACTAACCACATCACCCCAAGAACAGGTGATCGGAAAAAGCGGGTGCTCAAGACATCGAAATCCACAAGCACGGCGAACGGGAGCCCAGTGCGTGTTCGACGACCTATTGAAGAGTTTTTCGCCCCGTACATAGCCGCGGCGCAGCGAGAAAAGGCTGCTCGAGCACAGGCTGTCCACGTGGAAGACGATTCAACTCTTGGCCACTCCTTGGGCCCTACAGAACGAGGGACCGGTTTGTCAACAGCCCTTTCGCCCACGCATATCAACGTAACATCACGTTCAAGCCTCCCAGGGACCTGGAGGGAAGTCCCACACGACCCTGGTGCAGCGTCCCAGAATCTAGCGATGGCTGGCACGTCCGCATCGCGTTTGAGCATAATTGATTTGACCGAAATTTGAACGACGGTCATGGGAGCTTGACCTTCCAGAAGTCTTTGTTATCAAAAAAACTTCTGCTCCGAGTGATCTCCACAGCAGCCGCCTCGATGGTAGCGATTGCACTTGGTTTCTCAACACGGATCTTGGCGACAGTATGGTCATAATTCATGGTCACGATCTGTGCCACTGCAGTTGCCAGAGCCTCGACTGTCAAATATGAAGAGCCTTCAACACGCTACGAAAGATAGCGCGTCAGCATGATTAAATGAAGACATGATGCAACACTTACTGCAATGACTTCTTGGGCCATGTTATGCAGCTTCTCTGAATCCTCAGAATTATCCGCATTTGACGTCACTGGTCCGATGAATGGGACGCTGATGTCGAAGAATAATGATTGTTTATAAATCCTCTCATGTGGATTGACGCCGATGATGCAGTCGCAAGCTATTTCTTTGATAGTCATACTTAGACTAAAAGCCGGGAGATCCGATGAAGACCTGTCGAATTGCGAGCGATACAGAACACCAGCTCTTGACTGTAAGATTGCTTTTGGTAGCAAGATGTCGATGTCAAGAACTAGATAGTCGGTGACAAGCTCTGAAATCTGGGCGATGAGCATCTGGACTGTTGCAAACTGGGGGACCAAGGCCAAGCCAGCAGAGATTTTCTTATAGAGCTTTCCATAATCCATTGTCAAGCTCACGTCGTCCTTTGCCGCAGCAGCCTCGAAATTCGAGATAGGCTGAACCTCAAGGGAAATGAAGACTGGTTGAGGCTTGTTCCACCGCCGCCATGCATCCAGTCCCACAACCAGGTCGAACCTGAGGTTCTTCAAGATTACCTTGTCCATATCTGATGAACAAGCCAAGGTCTACGCCTGAATTTCATGAAAAGTGCAGATGGGTGACTCCAAGGCACTGACTGCTACAAACAGCCTGAGAAAGGACAATTCTGCCCCTCCACATTTTCCAACTTGAAGTGCGGAGATGGAGAAGCTTGGAGCACAGCACGTGACAGATCCGGGGCAATCTGGTGGCTGGTTTCAATCAGATTTATTTTGTGCATCTTTTCCTGGGTTTCTGGCTGACCAAGGCACGGGCCTTCTCCTTCGCCTCCACAATTCCACCGTCTGCGGCCTGGCCTCCTCGAAACGTCGACCTCACTTTCTTTTCTCACTTCAGTCCCCTTTCCTCTTACAGTCATCGTCACCAACATCACGATCACCATCGTCGCCAATTTTTATATTCTTCTATATCCCCTCTATTCCCAGTTGACTCATCGACAATCAATGGGTCGATCAGCCGCGACTGCCTCACATCACCAAAGTTCAACTCTCGAGTCCCTGCTTAGCCGCGCCTGCTTCACCTGCGCCGCTGCTTATTCTCGCTCACCCGTCCCATCCTCGTCCTACATGCAATCGGTGCAATCCTCATCTTCCCACATTTCAAACAAGGTGATTTGGCTACCGGTGCACGGTCCGTCCTGAAACGGGCGGACGGTAATAGGAAACATCGTCTACAATATCCATTAGTGCGCTCCCATAAGAGCGCCCACCGTGCAATATTATTCAACTGCACCACCAAGCACCGCCATCATGAGTGTCGGGACCACCTTAGCTGCCGTGACACAGACTCAGGACACACCCACCAGAGTCCCGTCTCAGCCTGACACTCTGACAGACCTCCAACTCCCAATGGGTGCAATCGACCTCACGAATGACTCTACTGAACCCGAGATCATTCCTTTTCGCACCAAGAGCCCTCCCACCACCCCGACCAAGGCGATTCCTCTCAGTGATCGAATGAATGGCTCTGTGTCAGACTTGGATCAGGGACGAGGAAGGCAAGAGGTCAAAGGGAGCGTTATCCTCTCCACCACCGCCGCAAAGAGGAAGAAGAAAAGACAAAACAAGACGAAGGCTGCCCAAGCTTTGAACACAGTTCGTGGCTTCAATGCCCTTGACTCGGGAGCAGAAGACTCCGATGCCTCGTATAGTGACAGCCCTCGCATTATGTCACCCATTCCGCGCTTCCCAGCCTTGGCAGGCGCCAGTCCTGGACTCAGACCCCAGTCTCCAGGGATCAGTAGTCTCAAAGCTCAATTGGACGCTCTCAATTCACGAAGTCAGAGCCGCGAAACCTCTCGGGTCAGAAACAACTTGGATTCTGAAGTCACAAGTAGCGCTGCTAGTGCCGGCTCAGATACTCCGGTTGAAGAGGCGACTGAGGATATGGTTAGCTACAATATCCATATCGATCAGGACTTTATCAGCCACTCTCTAGCTGATACCGACCCAAGCACTGGCTCTGTCTCAACGTTGGATGCCGATCAGCGAGCAAGCTCAATAATAGTGCGAAAGATGGCGGCATCAGATTTCACTCCCATTCGCTGTCTTGGTGATGGTGCATTCGGAACTGTGCTACTTGTGCGTCAGAATGCTACCGGTCGGCTTTTTGCCCAGAAGCAATTGACAAAGGCGTTTCTAAAGATCCACAAGAAAAGAATTGAATCCACAAAATCGGAGCGATCTATTCTGGAACTCGTCAATCGTCACCCTTTCATTGTCAATCTCTACTATGCATTCCAAGATCATGAGAAACTCTATCTCATTCTGCAGTATGCTTCGGGTGGAGAACTCTTTCGACACCTTGAAATGGAAAAGTTCTTTTCCGAGGAAGTTGCTGCATTTTATATCGCAGAGATCGTCTTGGCATTGGACTATCTGCACAACACTGTCGGTGTCATATATCGTGACCTGAAGCCAGAGAATTGTCTCTTGGATGCCGAAGGGCATTTGCTACTCACAGATTTCGGTCTAAGCAAGGTTGCCATTCAAGATGCAAGTACTCCGGGAGGAAGTCGCTGCAACAGCTTGGGAGTCGGAACAATTGAGTACATGGCGCCCGAGATCATTCGAGGTTCTGATGAATCCGACTGGGGTCCGGGGTATGGTAAGGCATGTGATTGGTGGTCACTTGGTGCCATGGCTTGTGACTTAATGACCGGAAAGCCGCCCTTCGGCGGTGGGAACTGGACAAAGATACAGCAAAACATTATGCACCAGAAACTCAGTCTCCCATACTTTCTGTCACCAGATGCCAAAGATCTTCTCACTAGGTTGTTGCGCAAGGAGCCAAGAAAGCGCCTTGGGGTTGGACCGAACGACATCAACATTATCAAGAAGCACCGCTTTTTTAGGAAAATCGACTGGAAGAAGCTTGAGGCAAGAGAACTCGATCCTCCGATAGTACCGCTGGTTACCAATCCAGAGTTGGCAGAGAACTTTTCTAAAGACTTTACCGGTCGATCCTTGGACACCTTAACACGGCGTCACAGCAGAACATTGAGCAAATCGGATCCTTTTGGGGGCTTCAGCTATGTGGCGAGCCACAGCTTACTCGAGGAGTCCATGTTGTCGGAATTGGATGAGGCTATCATAGATGAGTAGAACCGAAGCGGGTGGTCAACTCACCGGGGCATACAAAAGACGTTTCATACAGCATACAGCGAGCAACAGTAACATACACACGACTAGATTTACGGACATTTATTTGGCTACGTTGAGTCACGCGTATTGTTTGACGCGCCGAACTCAAAGGTACCTGCCTGTTACGCAGCCGATAGATATGAGACACTTGGAGCAAGACCTTTAGAGTATAGTATATCAAAGACTCATTGCTTTCACTCCTGCCTGTTCCTTCCAATCTCGTGAACCTCGAGTCGGGCCCTCAATTGTGAAGGATTTCACACCTCATCATTACCATTACTTCATTTTGCCAAGCCACAACCGCCTTCTCATCGCACCCACTCGCGAATTGTTACCTCATCACACAGCCCTTCCTAAATGCCTGCCAAATCCCGCCCAAAAAAACAAGCCGCCAAAAATGCCAAAAACTTTCCACTTCGAGACCCCAAAGTATCCCTTTCAGGCTACAATATGGATCTGGAAGATGGCTGAGAACCCCCCCCCCCCCCCTTTCAGGTTTCTTTCCGTTTGGTGACTTCATGGCCGAGTAGTGTCGAACAGCCAACCTTCACAGGTGAAAGAAGATGTGGAAAGCTGGTGTTGTCTTGACCGCTCGGCGAAAGGGCAGGCCCGGACCTCAGATTGACTTGCTTTTGCGTGTCAGGCTGAGGTGGGTTGGTGACCGAATTTCTGGGACCGAAAGATATATGGCGGAATGGTGAGAAATGAATTTGGTGGTGAGTTGCTAGTGAATATCTGGGGGGTTGCGCTGCACTGGCACGATGACCTGGAGGAGTGTCGGGGTAGGCTGTGGGTTTTTAGCCTGGATGCGACCTACCCTAGGAACATATCGCCCACTTCCCTATAACTGCCTCCTCACTACTCTATGGGAACTACTGGAATTGACTTGATCGTTAAAAGGCTTCACGATCTACATTTCACCACAAGGCTGAGGTGCGAGGGTATTCGAAGTCCACAACCACTTAAGGTCACGGGATATCGTGTTGCCTAGCCTAGCTCGACGCGACTTGTGACGCGACTGCCAAGACTTTTGTTGCCAAATCATCTGCCGTACCTCATTTTAGCCCCCTCCTGCCTGTCACTCAGCCTGCTTACCGACATGGGGCTTCTCAAACGTCGTTCCTCCCTGTTGATCAACCTGGGATATAATTCATTCCACTATCCTCTCGTTTTGATGGTCACATCAATCTCACACACCTTTCACCTCATTTGATTTTCCACAATTTTGACCAGAATGGCTACCGAAACCCAACAGCCCACTCTCCGGATCACAGATCTCGAATTGGAGATCGTCTCAGAGATCTTCCACTATGTCAACGATGAATCTCCAAGAACTCTTTCATCTTTAGCCCTGGTCAACAGTTACTTTCACTCGGCTGTAAAATTAGTCAAGTACCACCGCACCAGTATCAACTGGTCCGATGACCAGAGCACCTGGTTTGTCGCACGCAAGAAATTTGTTCCCGCTCAGCCTAACCAGCCCGCATCTTTCAAGCTTCTCCAGTCCAACGTTAGTTGCAAAGATCCCGTACTTCTCAAGCGGGTCCGAGTGTTGACAGTCGAGTCTCGCACACATGATTTGTGGGAGTGGAAATTCCTTCCAGAAGCTGATAGGGAACTCATCGACATCTTGAGTAAAGCTGCAAATATCAAGGTACTGATATGGAAGTGGGTCGTGGCACCTTCAGCGGGTATCGTCGAAGCCCTAGAGAAATATCATCCCAAAGCGCAGCTGAGAATCTCTCGTATCAACGTTCCTCAGATCGCACACGATGGAGATACAGTACGAGCTGAGCTCGCAGCAAAGGCATTGAGGAAGGCAACCTGCCTACAGACCTTTGCAGTGAGGAGATATGGAACGGATGATGTCTTGAGCACTTTCGACTACAGACTCATTATCTCTCAAGCACCTAACTTGGAGTATGTCTCCCTCATAGGTGAACACCGCGAACCTGAATCAGGGGATGTTCCGCGGAAACCAAAGCATTCCAAACTTCGACATCTGACATTGGATGGTTGGGAATTGTCACAAGCTACGGTCGAATACTGGTCAAAATATGTTGATTGTGCATCGCTTGTGAGTTTCAAGTGCAGCCGTGGGGCTCTCTCGTCCTCATATTTTGAGTGTGCAGCGAATCTTCTTCCCAGTCTCGAGCATGTCAGCCTAAATTTGTCACCACATACATGTCCGCCAGAAACTGCTGCAGCAGTGCAGAGATATATTGCCAACTGCGCACCTCTTACAAAGTTGAGTCTTTGGTCATGGATGGGCAAGGTCTCCTTGCAAACGATTTTGGACCATCACGGACGCTCATTGGTCTCGTTGCAACTCCATGAGCGTGAAGAAATGATGGACCCATCAGGGCCGAAAGTCATGTCTTTAGAAGATCTTCGCTCAATTAGGACAAACTGTCCTAATCTCAAGTCGCTGACTTTTGACCTCAAGCGCAAATCAAAGAAACCCAGCGTCAATGATTATCTGCCAATCCTGGAAGAGATAGTCAAAATGAACTTGGACACTTTGGAGATCTACCTCGACAGTGGTTTGCCTTTCTTGTCGGTAGTGAATAGGTTCACTCAATTTCCTGAAGACGAGGCTGAAGATGACGAGGACTACGAAGATGACGAAGAATATGACGAGGATGACGAGGATGACAATGAAGAAAGGACTCTAAACAAGAACAAAAACAAAGAGAAAGATACCAACTTCACCACAAGAGCCGTAATATACGAAAAGTGTGATGCCATGGCTCGGAATTCCTGCGGCGGGGCTTTTGACTCTAGGGAGCTGGATTCCCTTCCAGACACAAAATACGTGCTGAATTCGTACTTCTGGGATCGCGACCCTGAATCTGACAAAGAGGTCAGCTTCCACCCTCCGACATCGGCTGACGATATCTCTACCTTTACAGGTGAAATGTGGAAATTCATCTATGGAGCAAGAGTGATTGGCCCAAGGACGCTAGATCTCAAATTTGGAGAGTGGGAGAGAAAATCCATGCCCAATCTATCTAGCCTGGATGATGGCGCCGCTTACAGGGATATCCGTGTTTGGACTCGCGCAAGACCTCATGAGAGAGACGACAAAGCAGGTCAATGTTTTGCTGAAATGAAGTGTTGTGGTGGGAAACATTGGAAGAAATGGACGACTAGCTGACGAAGAGTCTTGAGGGCTTGTGGCTGCTTCTTCCCAACGGCTCTTCTATGATTCATTGGGAGAATGCGCTGGGTGCTGAATTGATAAGTCTCATGACCAGTTTGGATTCACATCTCACACGACATGGCTAGCAAACGATTGACATAGATGGATACCTTATCAATTCTCGTGTCCTTGCAAAGATACGCCATCAGACGAAGCCATTATGAGTGCACGATAGACATCACTTCAAGTCGTTGATTTAGGCATGAGCTCTAAACTACGGGTATGTTTTCAGATAGGTCGTTCACTGAGTGGACAATATCAAAGTCTCAACGGCCATTGACCCCCGACTACGCCTTCTTCTGCTGAGATCTAAGCAACCACACCGCACTCCCCAGCTTGTAAGCTGTGCTGTGTCTCTACCTGTTCTTTCTCCCCACATTCTTTTCAGCACCTGCCTGGCCTATCAAGCAGGCAGCCAAGCCCTCCCTCTGGAGTATGCTCCCGTAGTCGTTGACGAAGAAACCGTATGGAGGCTCCTTGCTGACCGTTCCCTGTACCGAATCAGAGCTAAATCAGATCCAGATCTTCTTGTGAGAAGAAACATGTCGATCGGCACTAGCTTGAGCAGTTAAGTATCTGGCTATGCCCGCCCACTACTCCCGATAATATCCATCCACATCTCCACGTCCGCCTGTAGCACTCGGATTCCTTCGTCGATCAACTGTGTCAGAGTCCTTTCCTTCGCATGGTCCCGTAAATACACATTCCAAGTCTCCAATAGCAATTTATTAACGTTGACCTTCGTGACCCCAGCTCGGATACAGTCTCTCATCAACTCGGGCGAGAAATCATTGGTCCCATGCAACACCAAGCTAGCCCGGCCGTCAAGCTGTTTCGCGATATCGCTGAGCCGTTGAAAGTCCAGCTGTGGGCCCTGAGGGCCGTAGTCGCCGTGTATGTTGCCCACGGAGGGCGCCAGCATGTCGATCTCCGTGGCTAGGAAGTCTTCCACGTCTTTTGGCGTTGTGAGTAGTGCTGTTCTAGACTTAGCATTTGGCACCACGATTTTAACCGGGGAAGCCATGTGTTTGCCACAGTCTAGATCACACCACATACCCTCTAGATTGCCAGTGTCCGCAATCCCATCCTCGCCACCATTAATCCGCCCGCTCTCAGCCTCGACCGCAATACCTTTGGCATGACAGAAGGCCGTCAATTCCCTGGTCTTGCTAAGGTTCTCAGCAAGATCGTAGTGGCTCATATCGACCATGATGGAATCAATCGGCAACGACTCAACGGCGTATCTGATCTGCTGTTCATCCTGTGCATGATCGATGTGCACTGATATCGGAACAGTGGCAGTTTTCGCCGCCGCCGACGCCGCCCAGACCAATGATGGTAATTGGGTCAGTGTCGACGGGAATAGCAGCAGGATCAAAGGCGAGCGTTTTGCTTCGGCGGCGCGGACGAGCGCTGTTATGTGTTCGACATTGTAGCTGTAACGAATGATGGGTGAGCACGGGTGTTCAAGGGCAGCTCTTCGAGAAATATTGGGGTCTAATGTGCTTACGCGATGGCTGCAAGTACTCCATAGCCTCCTGTCGCTGCAGCTTGGAGGATTTGCAGTGTCTTGTTCTGTCTGGGTGCGTAGATCATGTTGACTGGAGTATTGCTTCACCTGAGGTCATATTGATCTTACTAGGTAGTTAGAAGACTGGGAACATTAAGACAAGTAATATTGTCTTGAAAGTTTTCTGGTGACTTGAAATGGAAACTACTTAGGTATGTACAGAACAAGTCAGATGATATTCGACGATCTATTCAGGCCAAGTCTTATGGCAAATCCGTGCCTTGCTGTGGAGGCAGGAAAACCTCCTTGGCCGAGGCTGAGTGTCAACAGGGGTGGCCATTACCTCGTTACGAGCAAAGGGAACTGTGGAACTTACCCCGCATTCGGGTTTAAACTCTTCGCTCCTTCCTCGATGCGAACGTTTCTTCCTGTGCCATCTCTCGCTTTTGTTCTTGTTCACGCAGTTCCAAAACCTATGGCGGCCGATAAAGTAGCAACTGGAGTGCTTGCGCCTCACCGCGTCCAGAAACCGCGCCAATCTCGTGCTCGCGGCTTGCGCACTTCTACAGGTTGGTATGCTCGCTACACGGGTCACTTTTCCGGCATTCTAGCTGACTGTGAAAATTAGCCTCACGTGCCGCCAGCGCCGAGTCAAGTGTGATGAAGGTCGGCCTGTGTGTGGAAGGTGTATCAAAGCTTCTCGTGATTGTACCTTTAGCCATGAGCTTGGTACGCGCCCTCCTGGGAATGTTCACAGTGACGTGAACTCCGGTGTAGCTCCGGATCAGCATCCTGCCGAGGCGGCTCTGGACCCGTCAGTTCTGGACACTCTCAATGCTTCAGAGGACCATGACCAGTCTAGCGATGCTTCTTCTGAGAATACTGAGGACCAGGCAGTTGAGCTTTACCACGACGGGAATGGTTTCCAGGCCTTGCAGGCTTTGTCTGAAGGCAATGAACCTGTAGTCGACATAGCATCGACCAGCCAGGAGCTATTTGTCGATAATGGAATGTTTTCAAATGGCACACCTTTTGCAGATTTTGACACCTCTTCTTTCACGTTTTCTTCGGCTGTGTCTCCTGGAACTGCACCTTTCCAATGGTATGATCTTCTCGCCCAGGATGCGTTGGACAATCTGGACAAACACTCGTTCTTGAATCAAGACACCCAGTGGAATTTTGACCCAAGAAGTCTGTCTCGAAGACCTAGCATTTCCCAGATCGCCCAAACCAACGTGGACTCCGGTAACGTAGGTCCAGGAACTGGGACACAACCTGAGACCCATATCGCAGCCGTGCAAGACCTTACGAAAGTTACCAACAATTTGAACCCTGCCTGGAACACTCAAGAACCCATTATTCTCCAAGCCGATGAAGCTCTTTATATGCAACACTATGTCAGAGAGGTGGCTCCTGTTCTTGACTTGTTTGACCCGTCTAAGCACTTCGGCAATGTTGTCCCACATCTAGCACTGAGAAATATTGGCTTGATGAAGGCACT
Organism: Exophiala bonariae; assembly: GCF_035927105.1. NCBI lineage: Eukaryota > Fungi > Ascomycota > Eurotiomycetes > Chaetothyriales > Herpotrichiellaceae > Exophiala > Exophiala bonariae. The sequence continues at coordinate 86,238 of NW_027042517.1, read as the reverse complement.
TCTTGCGGTCGCTGCCAGACACGTATCATTGGACACGATACACACTGTTTCCAATATGTCACCAACCTCTGGTGGAACAAGAGAATTTTTCGATTCCCATAAAACCCACAGGCAAGCTGCCACTCAGTACTATTATGAGACATTAGGTTATCTGGCGAGATCAATGCAACTACCAAGTTATACCCGAAGCTCGGAAATACTTGCCACAGCCATCATGATCAGTACCTATGAGATGTTCGATGGCTCAAGAGATGAATGGGATAGACATCTTCGTGGTGCTTTCTGGATACAACGGTCCCAAGACAATGATGGGGAATCGCGGGGCATCCGAGAAGCAGTTTGGTGGGCTTGGGTGAGACAAGATATCTGGGCAGCAATACGGGAACGAAGACGTACCCTGACAATTTGGAGGCCCAAAAAACCATTAGCACACCTGAATTCAGATGAGCTTGCGACAAGAGTTGTTTACTTGTTGGCAAAGGCAATCTCCTATGCATCCAAAGAGGCTGCCGAATCACAAGATCTAGGTAAGAGACTCGAGGAAGGTAATGTTCTGCTTCAGACCTTAGAAGAGTGGTTTGCTGCACTTCCAAAGTCCTATCAACCTATAATCAGTGCCTCGGACTCTGACGAAGTATTCGAGTCGATCTGGATTCACCCACCTTCCCACGCTGCAGCGATTCAATCATACTGCCTTGCCAAGATCCTTATTTCGCTCAACAAGCCCTCTGCGGGGAGTTTGTCTTCCTATCACGAATGTCAAAACATCCTCAGAGATGCGTCAAAGACGATCTGTGGTCTAGCTAAGGCTCCACACGCCAGTGACCCTGCATCAGCCTTTATTAGTTTCCAGTGTTTATTTGGTGGTAAGTATTGAATTTTATTCGTTTGAATCTTCACTGACTAGAGCAGCTGGTCAATGTTTACGAACAGCCACACAACAAGAAGCTTTTATTGAAATTCTGCAACTATCTATGGATAATTGTAGATTTTCTCCGAAATCGCTGGTGGATGATTTGCGAGCAATGTGGAAGGAATTTACCTAAGTGACTGATCTTTCGGCAAGTTTTGACATTTCTGCATGCATTGACCCATTCACGCCTTTCCCTTTCTGACCAGTATATGCATCACGATGTATACAATCACTCCAAATCCTAGGAGACCAGAGATCACGCCGAAGCCCATGGTGTACTGAGGGCTGTCTGACGAAGGGAACAGGTATGCTCCATATATTTGAGCGAGGTTTCCCATTGCGTTTACCAACGCCAATGCAACAGCTCGGACTTCTGGTTCCATTGATCCAAATGTCGATGAAGCGAAAGAAAGGGAAAGTGCGTTCGAGGCCCACAATCCTGCCGCCATCAAAACAAGTAGTGCATATCGAGCAGTAAAGTTTCGAATTAGGCACACGACGATCGAGGTGATCATTGAAAACGTCAGCCAGCTGGATATAACGACTCCTCTCCATGTTGGGATGCGATCTGCAAAGTATCCAGTCACAGCCGTGCAGACGAATGCAACTGCGTAGATGGGGACCTGTGGTAAGAACATGAGCATGATACAAAATACTCGCTGCGAGGTTCACTGACCGTCATATACTGTGCCTGGACTGTTGAAGTATACCCCAAATTATGTACCAAGGTAGGATAAAAATAGCTCAGTGTCGAAGATCCAACGATAACTGGCATAGGTTAGTGACGAAACTAGTGCGGTGTTGAGCGCCAACCTACCCATATATCCCAGTATAAAGCCCCAAGTTCTCCAGTCCTTCAAGGCTAACCAGAAAGACTTGGCTTTGGAGGTTTTTGGTCCATCCTCCGATCTGACTGTGACCCCTTCGTCAAGGAGCCGGGCAATGGCGATTGCACGTTCGCGCTCGGTCAATCTTGTCGACGTGGCAGGAAAGTCAAGAAGGATAAACCCCGAGATACCAGCCCAGCCAATTGTTGCAACACCTGATTGCACGATCAACAATGTTGTATCATAGAGGAATACAAGAGGACACACCTTCAACGATGAAAAGCCATCTCCAGCCTCGGAGCCCATGGGCTCCCTCCAAGCCGCCTGTGATCGCGCCAGCTAGAAGGCCACCGAACGCTCCGGAGAGGATAGCAGCACTGATGAACACCGCAAATCGCTTAGACTGCTCTGTTCGCTTGTACCACGAGGAGATGATGAGAAGAATGCCAGGGGCAAAGCCTGCTTCCAAAATACCGACGAAGATACGAAGAATAATGAGATGATGGTACGTCTTGATTGCAGCCATCGCGCAGGTCAGGCAGCCCCAGACGGCCATGATTGCCGGCAAGTAGCGAGATGGACGGCTTCGAACGAGGATCATATTGCTTGGAGCCTCGAAGATGACGTATCCGACAAAGAAAACCACCAGTGCCACAGAATATTGGCTAGAAGATAGTTCCAAATCATGAGCCATTCCGGCGATTTTGGCATTTCCGATGCTATTAAATTGTTAGAAATGGGCTGGTTAAACAATCCTTTTAGATTCCTCTCACTTGGTGCGGTCCCTAGTGTAAGACTGCATTAGCCTCTTGAATTTTCCTGAGTGTTCGAGCTATTGGAAGAATACTCACATGTACGAGAGAAGATACATCAGCCAGATGGTCGGCAGGAGAAACAAATCAATCTTCCGGACCAACTTCTCTTCTTCCTCCTTAGTGAAGGTGATTCCACCGGCACGTACTTGTTCGACTTCATTGCTCTCTACCTCGTCAACCCCAAGGTCGGCTTTATGTTCGGCTTGTGTGGCGTAGGTCATGGTGGCGAAGTTTTCCTCTTATCACAAGATGTGGTGGCGGCTTTCTGTTAATGCTGATCGGAGTTGAGGTTGAGTAGTCTCTGCATGGCGGACTGATGGACTTCATATAGTTGCCTGGCAAGGCATTTGTTGAAGACGGGCAAGTGATGTTCAGGAAGAGACGTCTGGGGCAACCCGGGGGCCCTCAAACGAGCATTGTTCGTGTCCATGCAATTCCTGCCAACCAGATATGAGAGCGAGCACTCTACGGGAGATGCAATTGCCGGAAATATCTCGATGCGATAAGCGAGCTCTCGCTTCAATCTCAGTTCCCCGCATCTTCTCATGATTTGTGGGCGAACACTGGGGTATGATGCGGGCTTGAGCGATTTCTGGCTCGACGCGAAGCCTCCTCATTTGCCGACCCCTGCTCTCCCTCTGAGTTGGTGGTTGGATCGCATCGACGTCTAACTTGGTCATATGAAAGCCAGTCTTTGGCCAAACTCTCTGCGAATGCTCATAAATACTGGAAAGCTCAATATTCTAAGCCATTTCTTGAATTAATTTGCACTCTACGAGCAACAGTTCCTTCAGTCCTCGTTTCATGTCTTATCTAGGTTCATTTCCGGCCCACAGAAGAGTTATTGTTAGGCGACCCAAGAAAATGTCTCCTATTGCGATCGAAAGCACGCTTGTCACTCCAGTGGCCCAAGAGAATACTGTCAATGGACTCAGTGCACTGAAAAGCAGCCAGACGTCAACAGAATCAGCAACAATATCCACCCTCCCAGGCGCCGACCATCACTGGAGAGTGACCTTGGAGCATAAAGTAATAGCGATCACTGGGGCTAATCGTGGTATCGGTCTCGGTATTGCCGAAGTATGCCTCGCAAATGCTGCCTCGGTGGTATACTCGCTCGATCTGCTGGAGCCCAGCGAAGAGTTCACAGCGATCCAGAAATCCCACCATGGGCGATTACGATATCTTCGATGCGACGTCACCAATGAAATCAGTATCACCAATGCAATAGATGCCATCGTCTCCGAAACAGGTCGCATCGACGGTCTCGTCGCAAATGCAGGCATGACAAAACACCAGCCAGCACTCGATTTCGATCGCCCACAGCTCGAGAAATTGTTCAATCTGAATGTCTTCGGTGCATATTTCTGCGCGACCATCGCCGCGAAGAAGTTCATCGAGCTGGGGATCAAGGGTTCAATCGTCTTCACGGCCTCCATGACGTCCCACCGACCGAACCGTGCTGCTCCGTCCGCGCCCTACGGCGCCACGAAAGCCGCCGTGCGGAACATGACGCATACCTTAGCGATGGAGTGGGCAGAGCACGGTATCCGTGTCAACAGTATCAGTCCTGGTTTTGTGAAGACAGCCATGACTTATTTCGTGGACCAGTCCCCGGATTGGGCTTTGAAAACCAAGTATTATGGTGGCATGCCGAGGTTGGCAGAGCCAAAGGAGCTGGGTGGTGCTTATGTTTACTTGCTCAGCGATGCTGCAAGTTATACAACGGGTATCGACATCCCTGTTGCGGGGATTGTGGGCGCTTGGTAGACTGGAAATGGTATAAATAGTAGTCTTTTACTCAGATCGGGGTTGTCAATCCAGACACCAGTATGCCCATTGTTCTGCAGATATTCATAGAGTGCCAAATAATGAAACTCCTGGTTCTAGAAGACAGGTGCAGTCTCGATCCTTGACTTCGATAACTTTGTTCACCCTTCCCCATATCAAGTACAATGCTACCTCTAACGCGGGGAGCTGCTCCTCCATAGCCTACCGAAACGTTAGAAGCCAATTAAATAAGGCCCAGGCAGTAGAAGAGCATACCAAAGCTTCGTCCCTTAGAGACGGGTAATAGTGGTGTCAGATATTCGTTAACGAGTTTGATGGAACCCGGCGATACAACTGCTCCTGCCAGAAAGGTATCCTTCTCCATGATGTAGGATAGGCCATGCTCCTTTAGGGGACTGTAGTCGTGGCCCTCCTCATCGGGCTTCATGGTTTCACGTGTGCATATCTGCACGTTGTCGGAACCAACCACGGTCACAATAGCTTTGAAGGACTCTACAAAAAGTTGCTGTTGACACATCCGGCGGAAGGATCAACTAGTCGTCCTCGATTGAATCGATTTAAGCAATGGATGCCATGTCTGTACCTTCAAAATCCTGCTCACATGCATAAGAATGTCAAGTTTTGGTGCTCTACCACCAATAGGGGACATTCTCGAGGTCTGTTCTGCATCCATAAATGCTTCATAATTTTTTCGCCGCTCAACGGTAGGGTGGGAGGTGGGGCTTTCTGGACTGTGGCGCTCCTCATCATGACGCCAGTGATCCCAAAAATTAGTGATTCGAATCTACATGCCGAAGATCTCGCACCGCAATGTTGGCGCGAGATTGTACCTGGTGGAATGATAGATATGCGCATGCAGCCGCAGCCGGGCGACAACGGCTGCCAAAGCATCGGGACTGAAATGAAGAATTCCGATTCACGCCTCTGCCTAAGAGCTCTGTCGCAACGATGGGGGCCTCATTTGGACAACCTTCCTGATCTGACGGATCATCCCCACATGCCGAGGGGTGTGTCTTGTCACGGATACCACCAACCGAATTTGGACTTGGAAAGGTTGTACAAGTAGGATCCCATTAGAACGTACGATATAAAGAAGCCTATACTGTTTTCCGACTTAGAAGAAGCCAAAGAAAAAGACTGCCATACTTCTTCCACGTTACTACAATGGCAAAGAATAATGACACGGTCAGATACCAGGAACCTCCACTTTGGCCTCCGGCATCTTAGATATAGGCGGGGGGAGGCGAACTGTGGGGTGGGCGCCCCGTTCTCCAGCGCCACCACATTTCACCCACACTATTTACCATGTAATTCCCATCCCCGCAGCAGGCAATTCGAGACCGATGCATTCCATCGGCCTTACTGATAGTTTCAACTGAGCCTCAGTAGGTAATAGGCCATCGAAACGGACTCAGCGGCTTGGAGACCCCAGTCCCAGGGAATTTCGTCTCTCAAAAACTAAAGAGTCCATCCTTGCGGCTTAAGAATCTGAAAGCTATCTCTTCTGACATTGTGATTGCTAAAGATGAGCCAGCCACAGTATGCTCCAGGAATCCCTGGTAAAGTCACCGAGTATGCAGACAGCGTCAAACAGAAATTCATCAAGAATGCTACAACGTCATCCGTACGACCAAGAACAGAACCACCTACAGATCTACCAGTGCTGCCACCGGGAGTATCCAGAAATGATTATCTGGATGGAATTGAGGAACTAAGAACTCTCGTGGATGGAGACGTTCAACTGTTTGACGGTCCATTGGACGATGGATGGTATCTACACCGCCCCTTGTCGCATGATGCATACACGCTGGACTCAGATGACTATTTCACCAACAGTGCCGTATGCGCTCCAGGCAGCGTTGAGCAAGTTCAATCAGTGGTGGTCTGGGCAAACAAATGGTCGATCCCAATCTATCCTATCTCTATGGGACGAAACCTCGGTGAGCGACCTCTCTACTGCATTTCTAACTGATATTGATGATCCTTAGGCTATGGCGGCGCTTCTGCTCGAGTGAAAGGTTCTGTTATCGTCGATATGGGAAAGCGAATGAACAAAGTCTTGGAGTTGAACGAGAAGAATGCGTTCTGTCTGCTTGAGCCTGGCGTATCTTACTATACCTTATACGACGAAATCCAGAAATCCGGCAAAAACTTGTGGGTAGACGTGTAAGTATCGTCCTGGTGAGCTACAAAGACAAGCTCACATATTTGCAGACCTGATCTGGGTGGGGGAAGTGTTATCGGAAACGCCTTAGACCGTGGAGTCGGGTATACTCCTTATGGAGGTAGGCCCTGATCGCAATATTTGTTTAGTGTAGTTGCAGTGCTGAAAACTTACAGATCACTTCGGTATGCACTGTGGTATGGAAATTATCCTACCAAATGGCGAATTGGTTCGCACAGGAATGGGCGCCTTACCTGATGCAACAACAGAACATGGTAGCGCAAATACTTGGCAGTTGTTTCCCTACGGGTTCGGGCCTTATGCCGATGGAATCTTCTCCCAATCGAACTACGGTATAGTCACAAAGATGGGCTGTAAGCAAACTCTGTCATATGAGTATATCTCCCTACTGACGTGTGCTCCAAGTCTGGTTAATGCCAGATCCCGGTGGTCATCAAACACTACAGATTACTTTCCCGCGTGAGGATGACCTGCATCAGATTGTCGAAATTATGAGGCCCCTCAAAATCAACAACATTATCTCGAATGTCCCTCACCTGCGACATATTATGCAGGAAGCGAGTGTCTATGGAGACCGTAAATCGTTCTGGGATGGTGATGGTCCGATCCCTCACGATCGCATTGAAGATGTGATCGTTCCTAAGCTTTGGATGGGCAGTTTTAGGTGGATACTGTACTTCTGCGTCTATGGGCCAGAAGTTGTCCGCAAAGCTCATATTCAAGTAATCAAGGATGAGTTCTACAAGATTCCGGGGGCGAAACTTACATATCCCGAAGATACACCACCTGAATCCTATCTTCGGAGCCGAGTCAAGATCTACTCAGGGACGCCTGATCTGCGTGAGCTCGACTGGGTAATGTGGCTGCCAAATGGCTCTCATACGGCCTTCAGTCCCATTAGCCCGATCACTGGTGACGATGCTGTCAAGCAATACAACATGACTAAGAGGCTTCACGAGAAATGGGGGTTCGACTACTTCCCGACGTTTTGTCCGGGCGCTCGTGAGATGCATCATATCGTCATGATTATTTATGATCGCTATGATGCAGATTCCCGAGCTCGCGCGAGAGGTATGATGCAAGAACTTGTTGAGGAGGGTGCTAAGCTTGGAATGGGTGAGTATCGGACCCACCTGGCTCTACAAGATCAAGTCATGGCAACCTATAATTATAACAACGGAGCACTTCTGAAAATGCATAATACTATCAAGAATGCATTGGACCCCAACGGTATCATGGCACCAGGGAAAAGTGGAATATGGGGAGACCGATGGACTGCACCTGAAGAACATAAACTAGCAGTTAATCGGTCTCCAGTTGAGAAGCAAGTAACAAACACGATTGCTCAAAGGCAGGAGACCAAGCTTTGATGTGTTCCTGGTCAGTTGATCGTTCGGTCTATGTGCTAGAACAATGGATTACACGATCGAAACCATAGCTAGCATCCAAGCTCACGGCTTTGCACTGGGTCATTTTTGCTCTTTTGGTGGACCTCGTGGAAATCACCATCGATCGAGTCCCACTTAAACTCTCTAAGCTCAATGCCATAAGGTTTCTGATGTTAAAATAAATTTAGTCGCACAGTTCACAGCAATACTAATGAATGGAATGGAATGTGACTTACTGGTTCCAAAAGGTACAGTGTATGTAAAGGGATCTCGAGCCTGCCCAACTGTATTTGACTCACATCGCGAAAATATGCCAGCAGAACCCGAAGGACAGCGACACCGGCGATGAGAAGTACATGGTCATGTAGTCTCTCAAGCTCCAAGATCATCCACTGAATACGGTGAGCGATCTCACTGTGACTTTCTTGATTATCGTCCGGAAGCGACAAGACTTTTGAAGTGCTGGAGCCTGACTCGTGATGATCTCCCGTGCTTTCTTGACCGTTGAACGAGTCTAGCATATGGAGATGCTTGACCAAATATTCCGATCTCGCAAAGCCAGATGAGGTCTGGCGACTGCGTGCTGTCCGCGATGTCCAGATCTGGAACTTGGGGGAGGAAGTCGGACATGATGTCGCTTGCCCATGTGTGATGGAGTATACCGCCGATGAAGGCTTTTGCTCATACCCCTTGGTCCTATGTTTGTGAATGAAAGTGGCCAACGCAGTTGCGTACTCTCTGCCTCGCTCGCTTAGTTCAGGGTCCAAGGTTTCTATCTCAAGCGCGTCGTCTGCTGACTCCCCTCTTCGCGACAACCAAATCTGACGAGGCTGCAAGTGGAAATTCTGGATGTACTGGACGGTTTTGAAGGCTAGATAGCCTTGGATGTTGTGCATCACAAACTTCCGCCCAACGTCAATCATCTGGCAGAAGGACCAACCGAGTGACTCCTCGGCACTACCAAGTGAAGTATACTTCTTTGAGTACATCGATACTCTCTCTTTAAAATCTGCAAGCGATGCTTTCGGATCATGGCCCTTATAGTCTGGTCCAGAAAGCTTCAACATCATGTTGGACTCGAGCAGCTATTCAAAGATCAATCAGTTTGTGAAATTTGGGATCATGTCGTCGAGGGATTATCAATACTTACCTCTTCATCAAAGCACTGGCTCTCTAAGAACAGAATTTCAGTCTGGCTGCCTGTTCTTTGCTTTACCCGTTCGACGATAGCACGCCTTCTGGGCAGGGTCGTGTTGGTAGCATCGAATAATGCCACTGACCCTCCTCCCAGTAGCAGAAAATCGAGAAGCTCTTCCAAGGTGGCCATCGCTGCCACCTCTCGAATTTTCGCAGCTTTATGGTCGGCGGGGTCGAAAAAGTTGGCATTATGTTGGGTATATAAGTTTTTCAGATGTCTTCGTTTATCACCGACGTTGAATATCCTCGTGCCATACTGCAACCAGTTGAGATATCTGCAAAGCTTGCGGGCGATGTAGCTTTTACCACGGGCTGGCAGCCCTACGAGAACGATAATAAGCTTCGGAGGTGAATGGCAAGACCATGGTGTCGAAGAGGAACTTTGTGATAAATTCTGTGTCCGGACCTTCGCACGCTTTTCTAGCTTTGGGGAACCATAATCAGAAGGATTCTTTCTCTTCGACCTGTTCAAACTTGGATCTGCCTTATTTCTGGTGGGGTTCGGTTGAAAAGACTGCAGAGCAGGAAGGTAGCTTATGGAAGACAAGGTCATTTTCGATATGTGATCAAGTGCTCTGCGAACCGATGCACGCAATTTCACACGCCCATAGAACGATGCTCGGGAGTGGACAGCAGCACCAATTGGGCTTAACTTCTACAATATATTGATATGTTGCAGAGAAGACTCACTCTCAAATTAACACTAACACAATAATGCGAACCAGCTCATTGACGACATGCGTTGTGGTACTGGCAGGCGTGTGGTCACAACTCGCGTTGGTTCTTCAGGTTCGCCTCGAGGAGTGCCCTTTGGCCATCCTCTCGCATCGCCGGAGGCAAATTCTGAGAAAGCCGACATTGAGGATCGGGTTCGGTACGAGCTCACTGCTCGTGTCGAGGTCAAATGCGGGGATTTGGGCAACGCCGGCCCCGGAATTCTGGTTTCAATTACCGCAGGACTCTTTGAGATCTCGGGAAACCCCTCGCCCTTCTTCCATGAACATGGTCAATAGGTGATTAGGTACCAGCTGCAATTGCCTTGTTTGAACAGCATCATCTCGGTGTCAAGCATGGGTCCCATGGAGGATGAACATCGCTCTTCCGAGGCTCGAAGCGAAGTCACGTTTCCGAGCCTCCATAAGATATAAGAAGAGATGAAGTTCAGGAAAACTGCATCCTATGGCAAGCGGTCCATCGAGTATTAAAGATCTATCACTACTTTTTCAATTCTTCAGTTATCGACGGTCTTCACGAAATGGCGCCATCTTTAGAATATTACGAGGATATCTCTTCAGGGGAGCTCCCCATCAAAGCTATCCCCACCAAGATCAATGGCGTCGAGGCTATCAGTGGTCTTCAGCTGGACCAAACTGATAAACACGACATCGTGCTAAAAACTTTCAGAGCATTTATTGCAGATCTATGCCAACAATTCGGAGGTGGCCATCCTGGGTGAGCAAACGCCATGAGAAAACTTAGAAGCTATGACTAACAACCACTCAGTGGTGCTATGGGAATGGCTGCTATTGGCATCGCATTGTACAAATATGTTATGAAGTACTCTCCTACCAATGCTGGGTACTTCAATCGGGATAGATTCGTTTTGTCCAATGGTAAACAAGTCACTCCAGCTGACGCTTTTCCTCTGTGGCTTACCTTACTATAGGCCACACCTGCCTTTTCCAGTATCTCTTTATGCATCTTGTGGGCTTCAAGTCGATGACCATGGAACAGCTCAAGAGCTATCATTCCGATCGCACCGACTCTCTTGCTCCTGGTCATCCAGAGATTGAGAACGAAGGAGTGGAAGTCACGACAGGTCCACTCGGTCAAGGTGTAGCGAATGCTGTCGGTCTCGCTATGGCCACTAAACATCTTGGTGCGACATATAACCGGCCTGGGCACACTGTGGTAGATAATATGACTTGGTGCATGATTGGTGATGCGTGCCTCCAGGAAGGGGTGGGACTCGAAGCCGTATCTCTAGCAGGACATTGGAAGCTCAACAATCTGGCGATTCTTTACGATAACAACAACATCACCTGCGATGGCTCGGCGGACGTAGCCTGCACGGAAGACATCAACACGAAGATGCAAGCATGTGGCTGGAATGTCATCGACGTCTATGACGGAGACCACAATGTTACAGGCATCGTACAGGCCCTACTAACCGCTCGAATCAGCCAGAAACCCACATTCATCAATATCAGAACCATTATCGGCATCGGTAGCTCTGCAACCAATAACGCTAAAGCACATGGTGCTGCTTTTGGAGTTCAAGACGTCGCCCAGATTAAAAAGAACTTTGGGCTGGACCCTGAGAAACATTTCGAGATCTCTGACGATGTTTACAGCTTTTTCGACGATGTCAAACATCGTGGTGAAAAGCTCGAGGCCGCGTGGAACACTACTGTCGAAGACTATGAAGTCCAGTACCCTGCCCTTGCTAAAGAGTTCAAACTCCGAGTACAGGGGAAAATGCCTGAGGATTGGACTAAATTTATTCCTTCAAAGGATCAACTTCCCAGCAAACCTACAGCCTCGCGGAAGTCAGCAGGCATCGTTTGCAATTCACTTGCTGAAAATGCGTCGAATTTTCTAATTGGAACAGCTGACCTGACGCCATCGGTCAATCTAGCATACAAACAGCAACAAGATTTTCAATCGGTGAGTACATGGCGCCCATTAACCCCATTACCCTTGACTGATGAGCGTGTTAGCCTGATTTTGTCGCTGCGTGTGGCATGACTGGTGACTACACTGGTCGATACATCCATTACGGCATCCGTGAGCATGCGATGTGCGCTATCTCTAATGGTCTCGTCGCTTTCAACAAGGGTACTTTCCTCCCAGTAACCAGTACATTCTTCATGTTTTACATTTATGCTGCTCCCGCCGTTCGAATGGGTGCACTACAAGGCCTTCAGCAAATCCACATCGCAACTCACGACAGTATTGGCACAGGAGAGGATGGTCCGACCCATCAGCCTATAGCTCTGCCCGCGCTCTACCGCGCCATGCCTAATCTTCTATACATTCGACCCTGCGATAGTGAAGAAGTTGCAGGCGCGTTCATCACTGCCATCGAAGCAACGTCGACTCCGAGCATCATATCCCTCTCGCGCCAAAACCTCACACAATACCCACAATACTCCAGCCGGGAAGGAGTCCAAAGAGGTGCATATGTCTTCATCGAAGACTCTGCAGCAGACGTCACTCTGATTGGCATCGGCTCAGAAATGGGTTTCACCGTCCAAACACGAGAATTGCTTCAAAAGGAATACAATATTAACGCCCGAGTAGTGAGTTTCCCATGCCAGCGCCTGTTCGAGCAACAGTCTCGGGAATACAAGGAGTCGGTTCTGCGCTATAAATCTGGCAAGCCTATTGTCGTGATCGAAGCATATGCGATCAATGGATGGGAACGTTATGCAGATGCCGGTATTTCAATGAAGTCATTCGGAAAGTCTCTGCCTGGGGCCGTCGCTTATAAGCATTTTGGTTTCGAACCATCGGTCATGGCTCCAAAAATCAAAGGTTTTGTTGATCATGTGAAACTTGAGGGAGTCGAGAGCCTCAGGGGTGATTTCAGAGATCTCAATGGCTCGATGAGTTATGGCTTGGAGCATTGAGTTTGGGGCATGTGTTGAATTGCGGATATCTACACTTTGGCGTTTTGATGGCAGTACACACGTACTAGAGGAGGACGGTCTGCACGTTGTCTGAAGAGGACGCAGCTAGAGAGATACGAGAGATAAGATCTTGATTATTTCCTAAGCCATTTATGAGTTCTATTCAGCTACTCTCCGTATTGACAGAACTTGCAAGGACTTTTCAGGTTTCAAGATGCTGCGCTCTATTCAACTCTCGATTGTCTCTGGTAACAACGTGACTTCGCGTTCTTGTCGCGAACCTTCTTGGATCACGAAAAAGACTCCAATTGGTCGAATCGTGACGACGCCAGGCAGCAATCCCTTCTCAGCCAATCATGGGTCAATATGGGGAAGTTCAACCTCTTCCCTGGCGTTCGAGCTTCGTGAATACGAAAGTCAGCAGGACACGCGTGATGGAAGGAACGCAGAGCTCTCAATGATTGTATCCTTGCGTAGGGGTATAAAAGTTATGCTCTTCGCGTCATCTGTTGCTGCGGAGTCTTCTCAAACGATCCATTCTATCCGCTCAATCACACAATAAAAAATACTATATTATCCACCCTACAAGCTTCTCACACCATGGCTGATACCTGCTGGACGCCACCCAAAGATGGAACTCCATGCTGGATTAACGTCTTGGCGACTGATGTGCAACGAGGTTAGTGTCTTGTCCCTACATTTCATTTACACAGCATTGTAGAGTGCTTCCAACCCCTGAATAGCCTAACACGATTTCTGACATAAATCGATGAGTTCTTTCGTTACTTCAGCTTTTGGCCATTGGTGCTGATGACTACTCCTCTCTTGCTAAATAGCCAAGAAGTTCTACTCCGAGGTCTTCAATTGGGGTTTCCCACGCCGTGAAACCCATCATGGAAAGCCACTGGATGAAAATGAGATCGCATTGTTTGAAGTTCCAGACAAAGGCTGTCCAGGCGGGGGCATCACACGGGTCTCCAAAGAGGAATGGGCTGCCAATCGGCACGGAGAAAGTCGGAAGGGAGTCGTTCTGTACCTCTATGTGCATGATATCAATGCGTGGGAGGACGTGAGTCTGCTTCCTTTGTCCTCCAGACTTGAGAATATGTCTTGACAAATGGTCAGAGAATTGTCGCAAATGGCGGTAAGAAGATGACGGAGATTCAGCCGGAAGGAGAAATGGCACTCATGCAGCATTTTGAGGACACTGAAGGCAATTACCTTGGGATTTATAGCATGAAAACTTGACGAACGGGTTTGTGTCTTATCGGACAGTACGCCTGATTTGGGGCGTGAATTCCTGACTATCAAGATTGATCAAAGGACAACCGTTGCAATTTGCAAGCACATTCATTCTTTATACCCAGGGCGCGATTTTCGCTTTGCACCAACTCTCAAGTTGGCAACCAGGATCCCGAACCCTGCCTCTATCACTTCCTTGCGCCTAACATCTGCTGGACCTTCCAAGACTCTAATAAGTGAAGTCTCTGATCATGCCATCTCCTTTTCCATTTACAAATCTCATGTTCCTCCATCTATAGTAGAATCTCAATGTCAAGCAGCCGGCAGCGACGAAGAACAACAGTGCAGCATTCGTCCAATGACCAGTAGGGTAGCCTCGCGTCTTCTCATTGGCTTTGTAGATCCACACACCTACAATTTGACCAGGGGCACCGAAAGAGATGTTCATCGCGATTGCTAAGCCCACCGAGGCAGTCGAATGCAAGTTACTGCTCAACCACCCGAGAAGTGGTGGGATGCAAGCAAAGGAACCCGAGGCTGCAACGATGAGGCAGCCGTATCGCTCTTTGTATGCTGTCGGTGGGAGAAGAGCCGAAGCCATGAACCCAGCCGCACCAATGGTACTGAATACTGTAGAGTGAAGAGAGCGGGCATTGAAATGATCAGCAGACCAGGCTGTCGCGAGTGTCACGACGTAAGCAACTGCGTATGGTGGCACAGTCATCAGTTGTGCTCGCAGCGAAGTGTATCCCAGGCCGGCGGTAATAGTAGGCGTGAACAACGACAGGGACGAAAAGGGTGCCGAGATTCCCACGTAAATCGCATAGTGACCGTAAAGTCGCCAGTCAGTCAATGTTGCCTTTGCTGTCTCCCAGTCCAGAGGCTTGGCGTTGCCCTTTGAGCCTTCTGTCGCCAGTCGACGCACGGCCAGCGCTTTTTCCTCAGCACTCAGCCATGAGGCTTCTTCTGGGTAGTCGGGAAGGAGGAACCACACGGCCACAGCTGAGAGCATGCTTGGAAGTCCCTCCAATAAAAACAACCATCTCCACGCGCTCATGCCAGAGGCCCCGTTCATATGTCCGACCCCAAATGCAATGGCTCCACCAAACGCACCGGCCAATGTTGCGCTCGCTAGGATGATGGCAACTCGGAGACTTCGTTCCTCGCTGCGATACCTGTGGACAAGGTTAGTCATGTGGCCAATCATTCGATGCTGGGATTTCCCTGTATTACTTACCAGAACGTCAAGTAATATACCAATCCTGGGAACAAGCCGGCTTCAAACACACCAAGCAAGAAGCGAACTACCGTCACGGAAGCATAGTTATGGGTTCCACCTAGTCCCATCGTGCAGGCACCCCATGAAACCATAAGGAAGGCAATCCAACGGCTAGGCTTGAACTTCTTGAGGAAGTAGTTCGAGGGGACTTCGAAGACGGCATAGGCAATCAAAAACACCATCAATGCGATGATGTACTCATAATTCGTCATCTTTGTGTCGGAGAGGAGATCATCCTTGGTTTCCGAGTTGAGGGTCTTCGCATTGCCGATGTTGGAGCGGTCGAGATAGCATAACAGGTAGATGGCGGCAGACAGAGGAATTATCCTCAAGTCCTGTTTCAGTACCAGTGCGGAGTTTTCTGCTGCCGGTATGTCGTCCGTGGTATCGTGTTCAACGGGAGCATTTTTTTCTGATGATCGTTTCTCGATGTCGTCGCCATGGACGGACATCTGGTCACGTTGCTTGAGATCGGCAGACATATTGACGATTTCAGTGAAGTCCGAGCTTTCTGGGGAAGTCTTAACGGAGAAAAGACTCCAGGATTGTGGGCATTGGGTCACTTTTGTAGTTTGTGGGATTTTTTGTTGACAGACAATCTGGGTTCCACTTCATATCGAAAATGGTGGATATTTTCTCCATGTCGGTAGTGATTGTAGGGGACCTGCTCGATGGTCACTCGTCTCGGTGATTGAAGTACACCGGGCAGCGAGTCGCTTCCCTGTGAGTAAGTTATGGCGTGGGTTGTTACATTGAAAAAATGTGAAGTATCGTTGCCGATAATCCCGGTTGGACGAATAGTGAAGCTTCGGGGGGCGGAGCCGTAGACCGAAAATCTGTTGGCCTCCCACTAAGTGGAGATCTCCGGCTATTGAGTCCGATAAGATCTCAGGGTTGCTCGCTTATGGCATCGTTGAAGGAAAATAAGGGCCAAGAAACATACCCCTACTAACAAAAGGGGGACGGAGCCTCGTAGAAATTTCCATCAACATGATTTCGGCAATTGATTATGAGCATCGACGTTGAAATCTGTTGCAAGAGCTCAACCAAGGGGAAGGCAATATGCATGTTGCCTAGGCTGTTTCCGAGTACCAGATCAGAAGGCGCCGACTTTGAGATTATCTGAAGGTGGATGAACGTGGTACATTCCAATGTACACGAACATGGCAGATGCAGCCCCCGGTAATTCCGATTGTCTCTGGAGGCCCCAGTACAGATGGTTCTTCTCCGCGTTCCAAGGATCAACTTTGTGGAGTTCGGGCTTATCGTACGGCGGTTTGCAGCAATCTTAATGCGCGGATTGCCCTGGATTCCCCACGAAAACCACTGAAGAGATGGGATCTGCCTTCGAAACGCGTAAGTTCAACCTGGCACTGAATACGGAGCCCGGGAACGCGCCCGAAGCGCACTTTCGGGAAGGAGCCCGAAGATCACTCACCCCTGTTAATTGACGAGTTCAGAACCTCGGCGCATATCAAGCAACGCTCAGCTTTGTCAACTTGGTCTTTCTGTTGGCATACTTTCTTAAATGGTCTCCTGTCCTGCACAACTTAACAAGAACAGACCTAAGGACATGGGTTTGTTAATCCGGGGCAACACTGGTAATATGCACCGGCCAAAGCTACTGAAAGGCCAACCAAACCCGACGCTTGACTCCCCGGATCAAAGAGAAGAGAGGTCTCCTTGTTGTTGGCATTACTTGAAATGTTATGCTTTGTTAATTGACAGACAGTTTCCCTGGTACATGAAGACCGGCATTTTCTCTGACATAGGTAAATGGGCTGAACATTTTGTGAGAGTGGACGCCCATGAGGTCAGATAGAGATTAACTCGACGTCGATGTTGTAGATGAGGGTAGGGGACTTTTTAGATTCTCTCATGCATATGATATGAGGTGGTCAAGTCCACAAGCGTTCATAGTTCCCAGCTTACCTTGTCGGGCCATCATAAAAATGGAGATGTTGACACAGGAGGTGGCTGCAGGATATTCAGTTGGTTAAGCAGACTCAGTGCGGTCAATCAACAAACCTATGACCATACTGAATGTTAACAACGCACAGTTACCCCGTTGACCTTGAAAGGATGACCAGCCAGTAGCATACACCGATTCAATTGCGACCACGACATCCACCAAACAATGAAGACATTCGCTGCAATGGTTGCCTCAGTGCTGCGACCAATGTCATGAAGTTTGATGAATAGAATCCATATCATTTATGATGTAGATCATGAATATGTGACATGCCATTCAAGGTGTGCTAGATTGGTTGTGTGATGGCATTACTGAGATCGAGGATACTTGGTGCACGTTCGAACCAAGGTGGACCGAGCTCAGTGCACGAAGACGTCATCGCCATTGATCGACCATTTACCACAACGAATTGTCATAGTTCTGTTCCTCCCGAGGTCCAACCGCTTCTGGGCTCCAACCAGTATTGACGTTATTCTTCTGAGAAGAGAAGCTCAGACTACGCATACACAAGCCATGGAGCGCCATGAAGGACTCAAAATCAAAACAGGCTCCAAGCAAAACCTCCAAGCGAAGGCGAATTGCGTCTGCGCCCCCGTTGCCAGTTAAGGATTACCCCAGGGCACATGTGGGAGATCGTCGGAGCGGCACATGCCACCCGATGAGGCAAGTGACTAATCCCAAGGTCAAGTAGCCGGTCAAAACATAGTACGACATTGGGGTCTTAGCCTCGCCCCCAAATCTTTTGCCGTCGGGGATCCTTGATGTACTTGGTATAGCAGACCCAAGTCACTAACTAGGTGCGGTAGCCTTTACATACTACCTATCATCTCGTTTTAAAATGGGTAAGTAAAAGATCTTCCCAGGCATCGATAGCAATGCATCCTCTGAGCGGAGGAAACATCTATTTCAAGCCTAGTGGTGTAAACCGATCTCTTTCATGGTTCTCATGATCTTGGAAGCTGAACCAAAGGCGGAATGTTTCTGCCTATCCACTACCGAATTCATCGCCATAGCCACCGATCATACCATTGACAACAGGAGGTTCTTGCACTATAGGAAGGAACTTTGCTATTTAGAGCCCCTCCTGGTCGGCTGAGACCGAATACGCAGAGATCATACTACTTTCGACGTCATTGTGTCCCAATGCCATTCAGCATGGCTATTGAACTAATTTTAAAATTCCTGGCACAGTGTTCGGTCGCGAATACATATAAGGCACAACCCACACCTTTGCGTTCTGGATAGCATTAGCTTTGAAATCAAATCCTCACTCAAGCTCCTTGCAATGCAGTTCTCGAAGCATACATTACCCCTTCTTTGCCTTTATGGCACGGTTGCACTTGCCGACTTTCTGACAGGAACCTACCCAGCTCCTCTGGATCTGAGCAGTAACAAAAGTATTGTGACTCAAAGTTGGAAGAATCTTACTACGGCGCTTGACGGATATCTCAAGCAGAATGAGACTGCCGGTCTCGAATCTCTTTCAGGAGTTGAGAATCTCACTTTCTCTCTTGGCGTGTTTTCCCTACACGATCCTGCTGCGACAAAACTACAATACCACTATGCATCTCCAGAGACCGTCAATGCTGTCAATGGCACCAACGAGGTCGACGCAGATAGTATTTATCGAATGGCGAGTGTGACAAAACTCATCACGGTTTTTGCTGGGATGCTAGAGCTGACCGAAGCACAATGGAATACGCCACTGAGCGATGTTTTCCCAATTCTGGGCCAATACGCCCAAGAACACGCTGGAGAAACGGATCCTCTTGCAACAACTCAATGGGAAAGTGTCACTGCATGGTCTCTTGCCAATCAACAGTCTGGAATCGCAGGTGGAGGTATCGCTGGCCTTGACAACCTCCTAACCCTCATTGCGGCGGGAAAACCAGAGGCTCTGGTTGATGCTTACAGCTTCTTCCCTGTGAACATCGCTGAACTAGGTCCATGTTGGACAGGGACAGATCCTTCTGCCTGCACTACCGATGCCATCATCAAGGATGCGAGCTCTTTGTCACCCAACTTCTTACCATGGACCAGTCCAAGCTACAACAATGCTGGATTTGTCATGCTCGGTTTGGCGATTTCTGCTCTAGCAGGGAAACCCATAGATGATATCTACAGCAATTTAATTTTCACGCCTCTTGGGATGAATTCATCGCGATCAAGTAACATTTTACCGACCAGCAAAGAAGAAATCGACCGTTCCGTCGTGGTTGGTGATCCAACGCAATGGTTCACTGCTGGAGGGCCAACTACACCGTCCGGTGGTCTCCTGAGTACCATAAACGACTTGTCAAAGTTTGGCATCAATCTCCTCAATTCGACCCTCTTACCCAAGACGTCAACTCACAAATGGATAAAGCCTTCTTCATTTACCTCAAGTTTGAACTACGCAGTCGGTGCACCATGGGAGATATATCGTTACATCCATCCGTCGACTGGAAAGATCACCGATCTCTACACCAAGCTCGGTGATTCTGGACCATACGGTGGTATACTAGTACTGATCCCCGAGTACGACGCCGGCTTCTCCCTTCTTGATGGTGCGACGAATGCGACACTACGAAGTAGTTCAGCACTCAAAGTCCTAGACAGCGTGGCGGAAGTGTTGATTCCCGCACTAGAAGCACAAGCCGCCGCCGAAGCAGTCCTCAACTTCGTCGGCACCTACGTCTCGACTGATCCCAAGATCAACTCCTCACTGACCGTCTCCTTCAACGAATCGACCGTCCCAGGCAGCGTATCAGGCCTTAGCCTGTCAGGCTGGATCTCAAATGGCACTGACCCGACGGAGATCTTCGTCGGTGTGGTCCCGAGACTTCTCCCCACAATCTCCAACCGATCGGACGGGCCAGGCCAGGTGACGCTGAGAGCTTCAACAAGCCCACAGCTAAGTACTTACGCCGCCGCAAGTGACCTGGGTATCGGGATCTTCACAGGTTTTGTCGAGACAAACGGCGATTGGCTGAACACAGATTCGTTTAGCCAGTACTACGATGGAGTTGCTATCAACCGGTTTGTCTTCGATGTGGATGCGGATGGGAAAGCTGTGGCGGTGACGCCATCTGCGACGAAAATCAAGCTGGAGAGAACAGCTGAGAAGTGAGACTGGAAGCATTCCAGTTGGGCAGAGGCACTCGGTGGCTGGTCTAATAGGAGAAATGGCCACCACAACCGCATAGTCTCGCACCAGGACACGAAGGTCACAACTTAATAATTTAAGAATGAATACCTTGCAATTATCGACTTGGAGCCTCTGGTAGCCATCTGTGATATAGCCTGATAGACCAGATGTGCCTTCAGTTTGCCGTAGAATCGAAGCAGTCGTCATTCCAGAGTTATAAACCCGCAAGTGGTAATCACATTCACTCACAAACATGCAATGCTATACTACTTCGATTATCCATAGATGGACACACTGCTATCCAGTATGTAACACCAAACCCACCAGTCTACAACAATGAACCAGTATTTCCGAAGGAAGAGGTATCGGATCCCGAGACGCCCGCAAATCCAAAACACGAATCGGCGCCTCCGAAGCGTCGCGTTTGACATTGCTGGATAAATAACATCCCAAAAGAGGTGGACTTGGCATCCCGGGTAGGCAATGCTTCTGGGGGTCAGCCCACTCATTTTCCTTCAAGGGGGAAATGGAAGTATATCTGGCTCTCGAGTGGCTTCTGCAAGCAAGATGTAGAATTCGATGAATGGAAAGGGAACTGAGGTTGCTGGGAGGAAATCTGATGGGTAACAGGGATGTTGCTACGCCTTGAAAACTGAGGTCATTGGTGGAAGCGAACTAAGAACATTGCCATCGCCTAAGGAAGGCTCCTGGATACGGAAAAGGCTTGTTTATAGCTACGTCTAATGATATCAATTCTCCTGTGAATATCTGAACGGGAGAGCCAGAACGGCAGTTTGGGTCCACCAAGAGTGCTAACATCACCACTCAACCAGATTTCTTCTGAGCCTTCTTGGCCATAATCTTCTTGAAAGGATTCGTTCCCTTGAACCTCAGGTATGTTGCAAAGTACACCACCGCATAATTGAAGATGATGAAGGCGCAGAAGATACCAAAGTCCCGCCAGATGTTCGAATAGTATACACTGAATCCACGGGCGAATTGATCACCATTTGCAAATTGGCAGAACTCGCAGAGTCCGTCTGATGCGGTTTGAACATATCCTCCTGCTTCGTCGATGAATGGTTGGACGTAAGACTGGCAGGTCTGGCCAGGTGGTGCCGGAAACCGTGCGAATTCCTGCTCGTTACATTGGACAGGTTCGGCATGGACAATAGCGCCAAGCATAGCCTCCAGAATATATGTGAAGGGTGACAATTTGTACATCCAACTGGACCAGAAATATGGAAGCTGCATTGGTGGAACGACCACACCACAGAAGGAGACCACGAAGAGGAAGAAGAGCGGCACTAGCAAACTTGCGAGAAGCTCATTTGGTGCGAATGCGGCGATGGCTTGTCCGAAGCTGACGTAGTAAAGTTCGAATAAGAGAATGCAGAGCAAGACAAACCCAGATGTGAAGGATGAGGTCGAACTGCGATAGCCAATAATACCGAACCAGAAGCAACAGTAGTAAACCGTGCCTGCCATCAGCGAATATGGTATTTCGACCAGGACCGCACCAGTCGTCCATGCAAACCATGAGTATATCTTCGCATTATTTTCTCTGGACTGGAAGACATTTCGACTGTTGAGAAAGACTGGCTGAAGCTGTTGTATGAGTGGTGGTGAAATAGTGAGTGTCATGAAGACGGCGAATAGGCGAGATTGAAAGTCGATGCGAGCAAAACCTAGATGATAGAATGTGAAAGTAGTGAAGAGACCGGTCATGATGTGGAGAATAAATTTGCCGACGATGTAATTTGGCGTACGCTGGTGATGAGGGAATTAGCAGGCCTCCCGTGAAATAATTGGAAGAACTTACCCAGTATGACACGAAAGCTCTTTTGACCACCGCCATTGTTTGGACACCTAGAGGCATGGCGTATTCCCTGTCATCCTTAAGATTCTTGCTCATTTCAACATTCTTCCTTCTCTCTATCATGTCTGCGATCTCATCCGTTCTCTTTTGGTGGTTTTCTGACTGCGACCATATATCACCCCAGTCTTTTCCCTTGTAGTTCGGATCACCAGCGCCAATTGCCTCGAGCATGTATTCTGCTGGATTAGCTTCCGGTGGGCATCTTGAAGCCCCATTGTTCTGGAAGTACTGGATCAACTCTTGTGAATCGTGGCCCAATGGTCCGTGGTAGACGACTCTGCCGCCAGACTTCAACAGCAGAAGTTCGTCGAAGTGTTCAAAAAGTACAGCTGAAGGCTGATGAATCGTGCACAAGATAGCTTGGCCGGCATCGGCCAATTTTCTCAAGAATCGGACGATGTTGAACGCAGCTGCTGAATCAAGGCCAGATGTCGGTTCATCTAGAAACATCAATAATTCAGGCTTACTTGCAAGCTCGACTCCGATTGTTAAGCGTTTTCTCTGTTCCTGATTCAAACCTTCACCAATAGTGCCAATGGTTGCACCGGCAATATCGTTCATCTCAAGAAGGTCAAGGATCGTTTGGCAGTATGCATACTTCTCCTCAACGGGCACTTCCTTGGGCTGTCTTAGCAGTGCTGAAAATTGCAAGGCCTCCCGCACTGTAGCTGTTGCCTCGTGGACATCCATCTGCTCTGCGAAACCAGTTGCTCTTTGGAAGGATTTGGGTAGAGGGCGGCCGTCAACTAGAAACTCGCCCGTGACCGTGCCGAAGTTGAGACGCTGAGCAAGGGCATTGAGTAAAGTGGTCTTGCCAGCACCACTGGCACCCATGAGAGCGGTAAGTTTCCCGGGTCGGACATAACCTTGGACATCTGCTAGCAATTTTCGCTCACCCTTCTCAACTGGAATGGTGTAATTGATACCTCGGAACGTGTAGACCGTTTCGTTTTGGGCAACCTGATCTGTGACGTCGCCTTTGCCGGACTCAGATGATTCGTGAGAAATTTTTTCCCGTCCACCCGAAGTTCCCTGAGGTTGCTTGCCAGTCTCCTCGTCATCCTTGAAACCCTTTTCACGGCCACCGGTTGCGATGGATTCCTCCACTCTTTTCGGAACCTGACCACGTTTAAAGACTGTCATCGCTGCGCCACCAGCATTCGGCTTCATCATTTCCATTCCGAAGCAGGTCAATGCAAGGAAGAAAAGAAAGAAGGCCCAGAGAAAGCCAAAATTGCGCCACAAATGAGATCTAGAATAGGTGAACGATTGTAAGATGTAACGAGCGCCGTCAACATCTGTCACTCCGGGCAGACTTCCCGCAAGCGCACATGATTGGTACTGTGGAGATGCATCTCTTGTTTGGGGTACTAAGTTCAAGCCATCACATTCCATGATCAACCCAGTGAATTCGTTCGCCATCAGGCATTCGAAGCCGTATTGGATCCAATTGATCCAGCGTAGCCAGCTAAACCATGGTTTCATTTGGGCGGGTGGAATGAGATATCCCGTGTAGACAATCAAGATCTGTATGGCGATACCAGTGAATTTTGTAGCATCGTCAAGCGTCTTGCATAATGCAGATATGCTCCTGAAGAAGGCATAAGTGACCATTGTGACCAACCAGAGAATCATGCAGCTGATGAAGAATTGCGAGGCAGATGCTGCCAATCCACCCATCCAGTAGATTATCACATTGAAGAGAATGACCTGGATGAAGACGAGAGGGACATCGACCACAGTTTGAGCGAGGGCGAAAGCCGCGGGACGGTGAAACGAGAATGACTTGTGCTTGAGTAGGATGGGTTTCGACTGAAATGCCGCCGTCATCTCAGCAAGGGCCAACAGAGCATTGAAAAGTAAAACGAAAAATATCGCACCACCCCTGGGAAAAGCTCCAGATGCTGTTTTTGGCATTTGAAAGAATAAGCTTCCAACAATGAGGCCCTACATCAGTCAGCGGTAAGTCTTACGCCTGGATTTCATGTAACCTACCTGGAAAACGATGCCACCCCATTTACCAATAAGTGACGCTTTATCCCCCAACATGATGAAGAATTGCCGTTGAGTGCAAGCAATAACCTGCTGGTGGAAGGGGATGGTGTAATTCTTCTTCTTGTTCTTCTTAGACCGATTTTCGAGACGAGCACGACGCTGATCTTCAAGATGAGCTTCGAAATCTGTGATATCTTCCAGATTCATTTTATAAGCATCGCTTTTGCGGTAGAACGCATCAAAGTCTGCCGCGCTTCGTGGGATACGGTTTTCCCAGCCTTTTCGGACGGATCGCTCATGTGTGTCACTGACAGAAGTGAGGAAATCCGCTGTAGTCCAACGCTCCGGACAATCAAATCCCAAGTCAAGGAAATATTGCTTTGCGTTATCTGCTGGGCCGAAGTAGAGGCATTTCCCTTCATCGATCAGTAGTACCTTGTCTACTAAGCGGTAAAGGTTTTCGCCTGCCTGGTAGAGGGATACTGATCATTATGTCAGGATGCAATAGTTATATTGGGATAGATGAAACTCAGGACTTACCTGCTGTAGAAGTATCTGCCATATTTGTAAGTGTACGAATTGACTGCACATATTCAAGTGCTGTACTGGCATCCAGACCCCGACTTGAGTTATCCCAACCTTGGACGGAAGCTCTTGTGATCATGGCTTGGTATGTTAGTCTCGAGCAATTGGTTTCTGGCAGAAATGCTTACCTTCTGCAATGCTTACACGTTTCTTCTCTCCACCAGAGACTCCTCGCACGAACTCATTCCCGACTTTCGTGCCCAAAGTATGTTCAATCCAGAAAAGCTTGGTCACAACACGCATGAACTCAGACATGTAATCTTCTCGGCTTTCTCCTTCAAGCCTAGATTCTTTCCCAGGAGTTCGCGTCTGAAGTGCAAACTTGAGTGTTTTTTGCACAGTCAAGGTCGCATAATGAAGATCGTCTTCAGGATTGTAGATCACTTCTCCACGGAAGTCTTTCTTCATCCTGGACGCATCAGTGCCGCCATAGGTCACATCACCTTCGACTGCCTCATAGCCATCTCTCTGGTTGCAAAATGCTTTCAAAAATGTTGAGCAACCTGAACCAGGTCTTCCTAAAACTAGAAGCATCTCTCCTGGCCGGACGCAGCCATCAAAATTGCTTAGAAGTTCTCTGATCGGAGGTTTCCCAGATGCAGCCTTTGCGCCGCGGGTGAGAAATGTCTTAATAGTTCGCGGGAGACCAAGAAAGATATCGCCAACCGTAGGCTGTAGACTAGCACCCAGGCCTGCTCCCTTGACTGTCAGATTACGGAAGACAACACCACTATGCCGTGTTTTTTCTTCTTCGCTATGTTCCTGGCGTGCCTTCCCGAACATTCGCGACATCAATTTTTCGATTTCTTGATGCTCTTCCTGGAGGTCGGCCTCAGACTTACCTGAGGCGCTTTGTCGGCGTTGTGAAAGGACTTTGAAGAGATCGTCTTCTGATCGAATGCTTTTGCGCTGTTGGAGACCAGGCCGCTTTTCCTCGGCCGTTGGAGCAGCTTTGAGAGGTGTGTATCTGGAGTCTGTTCTGTTCATGGGGACTTCGGTGAATGATTCTGACTGGGAGCTGCTTGATGACTGAGCAGTCTTCTCGTGTCTCCCAGTTGGCGTCTCAGGACCATCGGGTGGGGGACCGGCATTAGACGACCCACCGGACACCAAGGTTACTTCTGAAGCTGGTAGGCCATGTTGCTCAGGTGTATCTGTCGTCACTGCATTAAAATATGACTGCTGGCTGGAAGTTAGCTGGGTGGGAGTTCGACGGTTCTGATCGCTTCGAACATCATCAATGGGGCGGCTTTCGAAAACAGCAGCTGGTGTTGAGCGGTTCTCCTTACGTACAGATGGCGTGACTGGAAAGCCTCCAGGGACATCGGTGTCTGCTGGAGTGGGCCGTTCGTCCATTGTCGTAAAGCTCGATATCGATGTTGTGCTAAAAACCGATGTATTGATGTATCACAATAAGTGAAATCAGCAAGTAAGATTACAACATTAGGATAATTGCAAAGCCAGTATGGCTCCTCTGTAATCGAAAGTCGGATGCTACACAAGGATAATAGCAACTATGTCGCAACGAATACAGATTTCGTCTAGAAGAAGGGAGAATATTGAATGCTTGATCGGAAGGTGTAGCCCTCAGCCGTCAGGCGGCAGCCATGACCATGAAAGCGCCCACTGAGGAGCCCACTGACTGTGAGCCGGTAGAAGAGTCCGCATTATGACAGGCTCAATCACGAAATCCATTCGAATTGGAGAGTCCATGGAGTGATTGATGCGACACGGGTGGTAGTGATGATGTTGTTGAGAGTCCCAGTCAATTTAAGCATTGTCGATGACGACAGGAGGCGCGTTCGGATCTTGAATGACCCGCTTCCGACTTCAAGTAGCCTAACATTCGATAGTTTATGAGATTGAAGTTTCAGGGCTTCGTCGAGGTTTATTATTATTCCAAAAAATTGAGTTGTTCTGCTCGACAACATAAACGAAATCTGCATCGAGTTCACGAGTACTCAAGCTACTACAAACTTGAGTTGACTATTTGCTTGTGAAGGATAATCCACGTCAACGTCTCGAGCCTCTTCTTCGAAGATTTCAAGGCGTCCATGATTTCCTCAACAATTCAGTGTCAGTTTTTGAGCCATCAATCTGATCATCGGCCTATCCCATAAGGCGTTCCCAGGCCGCCGACCACAGTCGACACTTTGATCAGTAGAAGTATGCACAGCATCATTTGTGGCGTTTGGCCATGCTGTGTATTAATTAATACAATTGCTGCCAGGTATCAATCCGTCAGTGCGGTTTCGATGTGGCAGCACCGCTTCTCTATGGCAAAACCTGGTGTCGAGGGAAGCATCGATGATCAAGAGAATTCCCAATGGTGCTTATCGAGTGCTTGTCCCTTGTGATTTGCCCCTGGGGAGCGAGTCGCCATCTTCATCCTCAGCCGTGATGTTCTTCCACTTGTGTGCATGGTGTTGGGATTCACAGTCCCTGGCTTGCCGAACCCTCTTCGTATGGCTTGATTTGGATCTTCCGAGACCGTTGGTCTCGCAGTGTGAATTGGAGCAGGTGCAAGTATACCTAGTCGGCTTTCTTGTTCGCCAGTCGCGTGCAATTGTACCCATTTACCACCTCAAGTGATTGCTAGATATTTTCCCATCAAGGAAATATATTCATATAACTTGAAACCATTTTAGCCTCAAGTTTTGGCCTTTGCTGTAGGTTTTTTCGCAAAGAAATCGCTCATCTTCTTCATGCCCGAGACGTTAACCTTTTTGAGGTCTCTGACTCCACGGGACTCTCCGGCTTTCTTCTTCTGTGCTGCTTCATCCTGCTTTCTCTTCTTTTCTTCTCTCAACTCTGCTGCCTCATCGTCCTCGAGTCCTCTCTTTCTGTTGAAGTCGCTAAGTGACCTCGATGCGGCTGCATCGGCCTTCATTTCGGCAATTGTTTTGAGGTGCTCCTTGAGAGGTTTAAAATTCAAGGGGGAATCTGCAGCGGAAAAACGAGCTTGCAGGCGGTCAGCGACCGATAATGGTACATATGAGGTTAGGATGAATTCAAGCACAATACTTTGCTGTTGGAGTCCATGAACCTTGCTGGGCACGGTTTCGGGGGTTATCGTGGTCATCGAGCTGCTCGCAGAAACCTCTGAGAAGACCAGTGAGGGTGCTGAGCTGGCAGCAGATGATTGTGACTCCAAATTTTCGGAGGGTGTGTCACAATCGTCTTGTGATGGGCTGTCTAGGTTTGTAGAAAATGAGCTGTTCTCTCGCTGGATGCTGAGCACTGGCATTTCCAGTTTTCTCTTCACAAACTTGTCGTCAAGACTCGCGGGTAGTCCGGCCCGAATTACAGCATCGACCTTCTGCATGACTAACCGTAGCGTTTTCTCCTCACTCGGTCTGTATAACTGCTCGTCACCACCCTCAATCTGATCACAGAACTTTGAAATTGCGTCGTCAAAGAAGCTTCGACCATGACTGTATAGATATCTCAAATGCTTGTCTTCCTGGATGTGATCTTCAAGAATATCGTCCAGCGGTTGGAAGAGTGGCTTGGAGGCTTTGATTGTTGCCGGCAGTATCAGAGCGATCAGGAGAAATGCGAGGTCGAATGGTGTCGCAACAAAGAGCTCAGGACTTTTGCTGATGTAGCCTCCGCTAATTGTTCCTCCTTCCTTTTGTAGGTCCATATTCGGCTGTATGTCTGTTGAGGCATCCTGCGCAGGCCTTGAAAAAAGAAAGCTGCGAGGGTCATCGGTAGGGGTGCTGACCTTCGTGAGTTGAAACAGGCCTTGTCCTGGGCAAAACAGGAAACGCTGTGTTTTAGAGGACCGTGGATGTTTTAGGAGGAGAAAGCGAGCGCTATTTGATAGACCTTTTGGTAAAATGAAATGCTTGAGTGGTTCTCTCTGTTGTTGAATGCGGTGGTGAGATGGTGGTGGCACAGCCTTTTTCACCGGACTTGTTGAGCTTGATCGAGTCGAGGGTGCCATTCTGATGATCGAATATGCTACAGTATCTCTGTCAAGCTCGATTCATAAATCCTCTCGAATATGTCCTCGAGTCAAGAATGGAGTTGAAACCAGAGTTGCGGGAGACGCGTCGGGACGCGTTGACAAATTATCCGACGCGTCAAAAAGTCAAACACGCGTTTATGAGACGATTTCAAGCCAGGAAACCCACCACTTCATTGGCGATTCACTAGCATGCCATCCACTACGGCTTACAACCCCAGTAGCCTCACACCATATCCCGTATAGCACTGCACCTTGATGAATTTCTCAACAATAAAGCGCAGGCGCTGTTCCACTCGGGCGCCCACCAGGAGGTGCAACAACGCCTACTTCATCCTCATAAACGACACCAAAGACTATGTCTCATGAGGCATCATGGCCACCGCACTCTCCTCACGCCGCCCTCCTCAGTTCGCCTAGTGGTCGCAAGAAATATGAAGCGATGCAGATATCACCAGTGAAACGATCGGCAACAACACCCAGCTTACTCGACCGACTCCGCGCAGCACGCAATGACAGGAATACCATGGAGGTCGATACCGATGACGACGGCGATGAAGATGATGAAGAAATACTTCAGCTAAAACTAGCCGCAATCGAGGCGAAGCTGAAGTTGAAGAAGCTGCAACAGAACAAATCACGAGCGGCGACACCGGCCAGGCCATCCTCACGCCCGGGTTCCTCACACGGTACTATTTCATCAAATGTAAATGCGAGCGCAAGGTACAGCCAATCCCAAGATGACCAAGATTCGATCGAGGTTGCCATGTCTCCTGTAAGGCGTTTGCAACCAGAACCACAACCAAAATCTCCTTCTCGAGTTTTGCTCGGAATTGACAAGGGGATACGGGCGGCAGATGTTTCGTTGAGGCGGGCAAATACTACCGGGGGCACCTCTCAGAGGTCCAGGAGCGCTCTATCAAGCAATGACAGACCAACTTCACGCTCATCGGCTTACAACTCAGCAAGATCTGCAACATCGACGAGGCTAGTGGGGGAGTCCGAAACGAGAAAGCCATTTGGCGAACGCATATCCGACGCGCGGAAGGCGGACAATGATATATCATCCCGGCGGGAGGCTAATTCTCGGAATCGCAGCAAGGGTTTCATCGTCGATCACGCTGAGATTGAGACCTATCGATCCTCCACCGAGCAATCAGCTGCCACCGCTGACCAAAGGTCTACAACACGGACTGGTCACTATGTTGAGTATTCTAGAGAGGATGTCCTGAACGCCGTTGGCCAGGCCGACTCAGGGGGCAGACCTCTCAAGAAGAGCCGTACCATGCCCAATCTTCGAGAGTCACCATCCAGACCAACGTCCAGAGACAAGGATGATCCAAATGGACCCCAAGGAGATTCTTCACTTTACGAAGGCTTCTCACAACTGCATCTATCGTCTCGAATTCTGCCACATTCTTTTCTGAAACGTACACTGCCCACGGATCGATACAAAATATACCGAATACCTGACCTATTGCGAGAAGTCACTGCGCCAGGCTTCGAATTACCAGAAGAAGTATGTGACTATGTGATTTTTGGTGTCATTGCCTCGAAATCCGGTGCGATGGACCACAGACAGCCTGCCCCTGACGATAAAACAGCTAGCTCCAAAGATTGGGAACGCAAGTGGGAAGATGGGTCGCAGAATCATCGTAGATTCATGGCCTTCACATTGACTGATCTCACTTGGTCGATCGACCTCTTTCTGTTCGGGACAGCTCTACCTCGCTACCATCGCCTCACTCCCGGGACGGTCGTTGCAATATTAAACCCGGGGATCATGCCTCCCAAGCGAGGCAAAGAGGATACCGGCGCATTCAGTCTCTCCCTAAGTATGGGCGAAGACACTGTACTCGAAATCGGCACAGCACGAGATCTAGGCCGCTGCAAGTCCCTCAAGAAAGACGGCAGAGAATGCGGCAGCTGGGTCGACGCGTCCAAGACCACCATCTGCGAATGGCACTTGAACGCCGAGCTGGCAAAAACTCAAGCAGGTCGCATGGGAGTCAACACAGGCTCTAATGGCTTCGGAGCGAACGGTCTTGGGGGCAACGGACGAAATTACTTCGGTAACGTAGCGGGTGGTCGAGGAAGAGGAAAGAATGGCCTCAAACAAGAAGGTCAGCAGTATGACCGCGAAACCCAGAGCCGTTTCTACATCTCCAAGTCGAACGTTACCGGCTCGGTGCCCAAGCACGACGACTCACGCTTCACAGGCTCAAATCCCTTCGGCGGCCATGGTCAACTCGACCGCAATAAAGATGAGCGGATCCGTAATCATTTTGCGCGACTGGAGCAGGAGCGTGAGATCTCGAAGAAACTCAGCAGCGCCGCAGAGTTAGGCTTTGGCGGTGCTGGCGCTGAATATCTACGGCAAAAGGCTCTGACTCCCCTCCCGCAGGAACCAAAAAAGGACCGGGCCAGTAAGAGGAAGAACAAACATGGACCGGTCTCCATGTCTGAGGCCCCCCCAGAACACGATAAAGCACAGCTGTCGACTCACCGGAGTGCGCTCTCAAGCCGCTCGAATTTCATCTTTGCGGCAGACTCGAATGAGAATGGGAAGCGGAGGGCTGAGAACGTGCGTCTTTCGCCGGTCAAGAAGACGAGATTCGTCACGGAAAAGGGCATTCGCGAGGCCGGGAGGGATAGTCTCGGTGGCGCTGTTTCTAAAGCTGGAATGAATGCTGGTGGAGATAGTGACGACGATGATGAATTGGAGATTGTTTAAATGCTCACATTGGAAGTGTCATATATTGTGGCTTTGGAGTTCAGCGATTTGGATGGAATGAGCGGGATGGGTAGAATGGGCTAGGATATGAGAAGGCAAACATTGAATGCTTTATTCGGTATGAAAAATTGGGAGCCTCCTCTCTGTGTTCGCCAGGGATCACAGGCGCCTCGTTCTTAGCTTATAAGGGTATGAAATCATGAACAGCATGTGGTAATGAAAGACATATGAAATCGACCCCGCAAGTTGCTTTATGGTTCGCTTATGGTATCAATTGTCCCGTTTCTAGTCACAGGCCGCAAAGGTCATTTCGGAGCCAGGAGTTCATTCTTCATGATTCAATTCACTACCCAACTATCGCCACTGGCAATAGGGTCACATTGCAGTCTGATCCTATTCAGCTCATAATAATCCAACAGAATTTTCAACGGCGGGTCCAGCCTTGGCCAATTTCTTCTCAGCCGTTCTTGGGGTCGTCACATAACAATTACATGCAACCTGTGAAATAGGTATCCATATCCTCAATTCTCATTTGCTGCGGTGGCCTTAGGAAGAACATCTGCCACGAAGAAATGTTAGTGCGAGGCAGTACAACCCATTGAAGGGTCAAATGACGTGACTCACACACCAGCATCTTTGAATGTCCGAAGACGCTCCATTGTCTTCATGGTTTGCTCGAGAACCTTGAGCTTTTTGGTCAGGTCTTCACGCTCGGCGATCGACTCATCGGACTCGGCAGCAATGCGGTTGATGGCGGCGTCATCAAGCATGGAAACTTGCATTGGGGTGAAGATGTCTCCGATCTTGGCCATCAGACATGCCTCTACGGCATACATTCCGAATGTGTCGATCACAGACTTCAAGGCGACCTGTAGCGGGTTAGCACAGCTCCGGGGAGAAGTGTGGGTGTGGGCAATCTATCTCGAGGGCGTTTTTTAAACGCAGGGTCGCACACACCTTGTAATACACCAACATCGCATTCATAGCATCAATCGCAGCGAAGCGGTCCATGTCAGCGTCTGTTTCAAAGGTGAGAGATTTCAGTAGCTCCCCAACATCAAATGAATTATCCTTTCCGCCAGTCCATTTACGGTCTTGTTCCTTCTCAGCCTCAGGGTTGATGAAGAAGAACGATTCGAGTCTGTCAGCCATAATCTTCTGTGTTTCCGCCTGTCGTAGTCTTTGTAAACTGTCCGTGAAGTAGTGATTGAAAGTCAATAAACGGCGTTGATGGTGAGGTTGCAGGATTTCTTGAGCCTTATTTTCTAGAGCCGTCTTTATGAGGTCAAAGTTGGGCCGGACAAGCAAGCTCATGATCCCATCGATTGTCGTTGCGTCAGTGGCCTCTTCAAGAACATACTTGATTGCGGTCTCTGCAGCTTGAACGACACGTTCCATGGTCGCAAGTATAATACGCTGCCATGGCTTTGCGTGGTCATAGAAGAGGTCATCAATGATGTCTGGATTGAAGAGCCCGGGGAGCTCTCGGCCTCGGTTCCGACTCATGCGAAGTTGAACATTCTTCAGATACTCATCTCTCAAGATATAAAACAATTCATCTTCAGAATCAGCCCACGACGACTTCGAGCGTTTTGAAATGGAGTTGACAATCTTGACAGCAGAGCCCTTGAGGTGCATTTCCTCCGCGAACTCTTTCAAGGTGCGTTGAACAACAGCACGTAGTCGCTTGCCATAGCCTTCGTCGCTCTCTGCACTCCCAAAGAAAGCCTGGCTGTACCTGCCATCGATTGATGCAGTCATAAGATTCACAAAAGTCTGACTTGCTTGGAACAAGTAACCACGCTGCTCAAAGACCGTAGCCCGGGAACCGCCGAGCATTTCAAGTTGTCGCTTGCATCGATTGAGGCCGGACTCGACATCGGCAATAAGTCCCGGAAGCTCTCTCAGAATTTGCCTCAGCAGAATCTTGCTGAGCCGAGGTCTTAAGGCAGATATACCGAGCTGAGAAGGTGGAAGTGCCGAAGACCAGATGTTTTGCTCAAAAAAAACTCTCTCTGCTAGATCACGCTCGGAGGTGCTGGAATTTCTGGTGTCATAGTCTCGGTTCTTGAGAACATGCCATCCCAGTTTGAAGGTTATGTTCTCATTCTTCGCAAGTTTGACAAACGAACTCTCGCTATCAGAGCCTGCGAAGAGCAGATCGGGTTTTGTGATGATTCCCAAGGTGCGTTCACCAGTAGGATCAATGTCGCGCGCAAGTTTCGTGATGATCTGCATAGCCAAGTCACTCTTTGCAGAAACAACAGCGAGGATGATGGATCGACTCTTCTTCATGTAAGATTCAACAAGTGAATGCACAATCTTAGCATCGTCGTCAGACTGGCTCTTGTCACCAGCCCAGAATATTCCAGGAAGATCAACCAGTGTCAGATGTGGCTGGCTTGGACCACATAGTTCGACTCGCAAGATGTCTTTGGCGAAGACTCTGGTCGACTCATTCAATCCCATGGCCTTCTCGGCTGCAGCAACGATATTTGCGAAGTCATCGATACTGGTAGAGGGCGATTGGAAACGTGTAAGCTCATCGGACTCTTCTTGACTACGGTCATCCCCAGGAGTGATCGTAACAGTGATGCTCGGTGATGTGGCTCGTCTCAGGATGAGTTCAGTTGCGA
The DNA here is from genome assembly GCF_035927105.1 of Exophiala bonariae. Taxonomy (NCBI): domain Eukaryota; kingdom Fungi; phylum Ascomycota; class Eurotiomycetes; order Chaetothyriales; family Herpotrichiellaceae; genus Exophiala; species Exophiala bonariae. The sequence goes on along the minus strand of NW_027042517.1, from coordinate 52,071 downwards.
AACGTGTACAGAGATTGTCTTTCGTAGGGAACCGCAGGCCGGAAATAGCTTCGAGAACAGATGATTTGCCAGAGCTTTAATCACCACAGACGATGAGTTGAGGGAGGTCAACATAGCGGCTGATGCCTTGTGAGCGAAGGGTGTCAATGATATTCAAAAGCTCTTCGTGCTGAGCAGTTTGAAGACCAACTCGTGGCATCTTCATCTCTCCTGCGTCTCCCATGACGAAGATCAGAGATCAAGCTCGAACTCAAATGAATGTCAATACCACCGTTAAGAAAGATTGAGGAAGAAGTTTGGTTCCAGAGAATGGGTGACTCTGCTGTTGGAGAGAATTTGAGATCGAGAGGAATGACAACTTGAAGAGAAATTTTCGCACACGGTGACTGTGACAGACTTGGCACATGCGACAGTGAAGTCAGCAGAAAGTGAAAACAAAGAGTGAAGGTCGATTGTAAAGTGAATGAAGAGTGAGCAGATATGGCTGAGTGTGCTCAGCTACCCGGCCGTAGTCATCTCAGCGGCGAGCAAATATTCAAGGTTGAACTTAGCTTGGAACGCAACACCACCCGCAGCAAATCCTCCTTAATTTCTCCTGTTCGGCTAATGCATGTTGCCATTCTGGTTAATACGTCCCTGAAGAAAGCAGTGTACGCACGGCTGTGATCCGTACACATATCTGAGGGCTTGCCTTGAGTAGCACAGAGTCGAACTGACGTGGAGGTCTTCATTTACGAAGAACGGAGAACTACTACCTAGGTAGGTATCTCCTCTATCGCCCATCTATTAGGTAGTTTCTGGCAAGCTGGAAGACATCTGGAATCCACAGTGTTGGAAAGCACCTGACTCCCTCTGTTGCCCATAAATGCTGCTCAACGCTGTGTGGTTGAGAAGAGGCGCATGGTCTTACTTACAACCGGAAAGCACGGTCACAGTGTTCGCCGCCTGGACAGACAAATTCTTGGTATCCTTGATCTTTACTGACGGCCATCATTCGTAATCCATCTCTTTGGTAGCTAAATAGTATGCAAGTCCGCAATTTGGCTGCCAAAGCCGCGCTTCAACTTTGACTTTGGATAATTTTCATAGAACGCGTCGGCGTCGGCTTCGAAGATCGGCGTGTTCCGATGGTTTGATCTCTGACCTTCAGTAAGCGGCTTTTCGGGCATTCGGATTTCTTTGTTTCATGACTAGGCTAATGATGATTCGTGGTTCCGAGAAATGGTGTCAATAAGACTCCGATTCACTATGTTGTCGCCCTGCCTATGCATGCTTCTGGTGAAGGGTTGATGTCAAGTCTTCGAAAAATAGCTGGCGATTTTATTCTTCTGTGGACTCTTGTCAATAGTTTTCAACTTTTTCGTCTTTGGTTGGTCGCCGTTCTCCTTTTTCTCAGCCTTCTCGCCAACCTTGAGGAGTTTCATCAATTCTTCAAATGCCTCCATCGGCACGACCCCTCCACTGGCTTCTTTGTGTCCACGGGCGAAGCTCTCACCCAGTCTTTCTCTCAGGCCGTCGGTGGAGAGGTCAGCTGCGGCCTTCAAGCTCTCAATGATATTTACTAGCGGCTCTTTCGACCTTGCACACCTGGCGATTCGACATGAGAAATTGACCATTCCCGGAAGATAACCCGAGTTGGCACAGACAACAATTTCGAGCGCTTTCGAGTTGAGATATCCTGCCCATCGAGTTGCAATGACCGGGTGGACCTGTGCTGCCGTATTGATTCGGAGTACAGCAATTCTTCCGTCGGCGCTAAATTTAGGAGGCGTATGGGTGTTCAGCTCAACTTCGTTGTTGATCTCCGCCCTGGCACTTTGAAGTCGGCCATTGCTCAACAGCTCTTTCGGGTCCGTAGAGTTCAGTAGCGCATCCCAAGCCGTTACAACATCATATTTGGCAGTCCGCCGAACTGCATTGAGAAGTGAGACTGCATCATTTATAGATTTCTTGGTGTATGTCTTGAATGTCTCGGTCATGTCTGGAAATGGTGGATTCCATTTCAATGTATTTCCAAGATCGCCGTGTGTGCCAATGCAAGCAAGATATGCACACCCAGTCGCAATCTCCTTGGAGAGTGGTTTGCAGATTTCGTAGGTGAGTAAGGAGCTCGTAGCAACAGGTGGATAATGGCACGCTGAGACGACTTGAGCATTTTCCGGGAAGAGATCACTCAGATGATGGTCAATAATGAGAGATTTCGTCGATTGGTTCTCAACCACGGGTGGAGCACCCACTGAGCCTTGGTCGAGCACAATGATGTATCCCGGGTCTTTCGCACCCATAGACTGACGCTCAGATTCGGTATGGATATTTGTCCCCTTCTGCACAAGATGTACCTCGATCATAGCAGGATCCAAACCTAAGGTCACCAGTGTTCGATACATGATAACTCCTGACGAGAGTCCATCTGCATCCTTGTCTGGCACTATGAGAGTTTTCTTACCGCTCGTGGCACTAGGAATGTCAGCACTCTTTTATACACGACTACTAGCATGAGCGTAATACCATTCTTTGATAAAGGTTCGAGCCGCCTCGATCGCCAGACTTGGGGCTGGCCAAATCATGACCCCAGCATCGTCCCTCTGTGGTTCGGCATCACAGTAGTCAGGTAGCTTCTCTCTTACCTTCGGCTTACTAGCCCGCTTCATGCCTCGTGGAAAGGTGGCAATAATCTTATGAAAGTATGGCAGTGGTACGCGTTGTTGCGCAAGAAAAGGGGCGTTCAGTCCTGTGCCCAGTGCTAAGCCCTGAAGCTTCAATTCGGGTCGTAGTAATAGCCGGGACGCAGAACGAGCTACAAGCATACTAATCCGGCAAATTTCAAAGATCTAACACAATACATTGAGATTGTGCAAGTCCGTGGTTTCGAATCGGAGGCGGAAGCATTGTTCACCTGGGCGATTTCATGACGTATCGAAGTTCAACTTCATATGCGCTAATAACAGCAACCGTTTTTCCCGCTTATGGAGAATTTTGGCCGCCGCTTTTGTTAAGGGATTTTAAGTTCCTGAACGAATATCGAAGTCAATCTCTTGATACTAGCTAAGTATCTGCAAAAGTTGCATGCTCCTGACTCTTGAGTAATATCCAGCACAGAGAGTGCTATCATTACCTCACGGCATGTACAAGGACCTATTTGACAGAGAATGTTACATGGGCATCAAGTGTAACTCCGTTGATGACAGGCACTTGAGCTGGCAATAAGACACAAATCAGCCTTGCCCACTGATCACTCCTGTTGTTCCACCCATGCATCGTAGCTTGCTGCACGACGATATCTCCCTCGTTGACTGCAACTCTGGCCTCATCGTCCAAGATCAACTCGATGTTCCCCTTCTGTACCACCACATAATCCAGAGAAACGGAACGATGGACACTTCCAGTGGATTTCGGTGGAAGGTCTACGATTCGTAGAATTGAGCCGTGATTGACATGTCCGGTTGCAACTGTGCCCTTATCTTTCTTCGAAGTTACCTCGGCGGGAGAGGAGTCGCTTGACCAGATTAGAGCGTTTGCATTGCCATGAGGCTGGATTGCTGTGGAGACCAAATTATCATTCTTGATGATGGCTTTGGCTTCGTCGCTGTGGCCAGTGACGATACGCCTGATCGGTGGTAAGGAAGAGGTGTTTGTCATACTTGAGATAGGTTCTGCTTTAGTCTTCCCAGTCGTTCCCCAAGAGCGGCCTGCTGCTCGGCCATTTGTAGTCTCAAGCTCATGTTGTGATATCTATCACAAATTCCTTTGAACTTGATGCCCTCTCATTTCATGAATAAGCAATTCTGGCTGCAATTTGCCCATTGCAGTATTGTCGAGGTGTATATCCGATATGCCCGACAACTGTTTGACGGGCTGGCTGGTCCGACTTACCAATCGTTAGGGCCGCGGACCACATTAATTGATCACGGAGTCTACTGCTAGTCTGGATGCGGTTCGCAAATGCATGCTTTTTGAAGTGCAGCCTGCTCCAGCGCTGTAGCGAACATTATGGCATCGTTGGTGTCATGGCAGTATGTAAAGGTGGTGGAATGCAAAGCAGAGGTTGTGTTCTAAAAGGCCTTTAATTACTTATATATGGAATAAATAATCAGCGAGGGAACTCCCCTAGGAAGCGTACTCAACACAACATGATCAGTTAACAATCAACTATTGACTTCAACACGATCAGGCGCATTAGAGCATTTTAATGTAACGTTTCTGATTTTGCAACAGCAATCCTAGGGTTTATAGGTAGCAACGAAACGTGTGTGAAATAGATAGAGGGAGGATGAAGCGGTGGATGTCAGTTACTTCCCCTCCTCTTCCCCTCATGGATCTATGATGACTTCACTTGACGGTCTCATTGCCTACTCGTTGCACTATCACGAGTCCTTGCCTTCTTGACCAAGACCGTGTGTGCAAAAGTTGCTTGATTTCTTATAGCTCGTTCGTCCTTTGAGAATGCACTGGCAAAATTGCACCCATTGACCGATGGTGGGTGTCAACGCCTTTTGGCACAGCCTGGGCTGCTGCCTGTTCATTCATGCTGTCTTCTCAACACCAATACCCCTTCGAACAGGCCGCTCTACACAATGGCCTAGTAGCTACGCATCATTGGGTGACTCCTACGCTGCAGGAGCCGGTGCAGGTTCCCCCGTTGTGTTTAGCTGTGGTCGCTTTTCCGGGGCATATCCGGTCAAGGTCGCCGGTGGCAAGCAATTGAACATTTCTCACGAAAATGTCAGGTATCTGGCATGTGGGGGGAGTAATGGCCAGAGCGTGCTGTTCCACCAAGTCCCGTTTATTGGAAACTCAGACGTTGTCACCATAACAGCAGGTGGCAACGAAATTCATTTCTTCAATGTACTGAACGCTTGCGTTTACCACTGGCTTCCATTTGCCGATTGTGAAAAAGAAATTGGGGAAGCAAGAGCCATGGTTCAATCACGGAATCTCATCAATCAAATTGATACTGTCATTGCGAGATCTGCCAAATGCATGCATCCCGATGCGCTCCTTCTGGTCACAGGCTATGCGAGGTTTTTCAATGAACGTACTGATCTGTGCGATCACGTCACATTCAGCAGGACAAGACCATTGGACTATCTCACCAAGGAAAAGAGGAGAGCATTGAATCAGTTGGTTAGTATGTTGAATGATGTGATCCGAGCATCAGCAGAACTGCACGGCGTAGAATACATTGACATCGATCCCGTCTTCGAGGGTCACCGTTTCTGTGAGGATGGTGTCCGTGAGCCTGATATTGGGCGAGAAGCAACGTGGTTTTTCAACCTACCCGCTGCCAAGTTTCAAGGAGAAGAGCAACAAGACGAACTGCGCTCGGCTTCAATCATCGCACCAAAGGTGAACAATCTTCAGCACTTGGTGAAGTTTGGCCAGCTTCAGTGGGCGATTTCAGATGGAGAGGATACAGAAAGTCGTCACACTCTGAGCTTCCCAGATCTGGAAACAGTAAGAACATTTCATCCAACGGAAATTGGCCATCAAGCCATTGCGGATGTTATTGTCAAAGCGATCTTGAAGAGTAAATTGGTTCTCCCAAGTGACTGAGTTACTGGATGGGGTTAGATTCAAAAAGGTATCAGTAGCCAGTTGATGATAAGGGACGAAAGCTGTTGAGTGATAGTAAATATCCAGTTCGAAGATTGGTCACTTCATCTGTACCACAAAAAGCCATTCCTTTTTTTCTAATATTGTGAGTGTGAATTTACCCCTTGAGGTGGGTGCGAGGCAGCGAGGTCGAAAATGACGTATTTGTTGTGTGAGGCTCTGAAAGCGGCGAGCAATCACTTGAAGCGGCCACGGCCATCACCCGCGAAAGTCTTGGCGCGTAGCGCGTTTTGGTGTTATCTTCTTCTCCACCTGCGCCCTCCAGTTGTTTACTCTTCTCCATCCGCCAACAATCATGGCGACACCACCCAAAAAGAAGAGAGTCTCTGAGCTCTATCAGAAATTGACTCAATTAGAGCATATTATCAAGCGACCCGACACCTACATCGGCTCCGTTGAGCGCACCGAGAAGCAACTATGGGTCTACAACAGCGAGAAGGAGAGCATGGAGTTCCGCGAGGTCTCCTATGTCCCTGGTATCTTCAAGATCTTCGACGAAATCCTGGTCAATGCCGCCGACAACAAGGCAAATGACAAGAATATGGATGAACTCAAAGTCACCATCGACCGAGAAAAAGGCGAAATCAGTGTCTGGAACAATGGTCGCGGTATTCCAATTGAGATCCACTCCAAGGAGAAGATCTACATCCCTGAGATGATTTTCGGCCATCTCCTCACCGGTTCGAACTACGACGATGACCAGGCCAAGGTTACTGGTGGTAGGAATGGCTACGGCGCCAAACTCTGCAACATCTTTAGCACCCAATTTATTGTCGAGACTGCGGACGCTAGACAGAAGAAGAAATACAAACAAACATGGACCAACAACATGTCAGAGATGGGTAAAGCAAAAATCACAGATCACAAGGGCGAGGATTACACCAAAGTCACATTCTATCCAGATTTCGCAAAGTTTGGAATGACCGGGATTGATGATGATCTGGAAGCACTCTTCAAGCGTCGTGTTTACGATCTTGCGGGCACGTGCAAAGGCGTGGCTGTCAAACTCAATGGCATGCGCGTTCCTGCGCGCAACTTCAAGAAGTACATTGAGATGTATACCAAGGCCATCAAGAAGGAGAGAGGCGAAGAAGCAGCAAATGACGCTTCTGAGATCATCACCGAGTCAACTGATCCCCGTTGGGAGATTGGCTTCACAGTTTCCGACGGCTCTTTCCAACAAGTTTCCTTTGTCAATTCGATAGCCACAACCTCTGGGGGTACGCATGTCAACTACATCACCGATCAAATCGTGGCACGCCTGACGGATATTGTCAAGAAGAAAAACAAGGTTGGTGCAGCTATGAAGCCGAATCAGATTCGCAACCACATCTTTCTCTTCGTGAATGCTCAGATCGTCAACCCGGCATTCACATCGCAAACCAAAGAGCAGCTGACCACCAAAGCGTCCCAATTTGGTAGCAAATGTCAAATATCGGATGATTTCATGAAGAAAATTGTAAAAACAGAGGTCATTAACAATATCCTCACTTTTGCACAGGCGAAAGCCGACCAAATTCTCAAGAAATCCGATGGCAGCAAGCGAAGTCGAATGACCAACCCAAAGCTGGTCGATGCGAACAAGGCTGGAACGAAGGAAGGGTACAAGTGTACTCTCATCCTTACCGAAGGTGACTCAGCAAAGGGTTTAGCCATGGCAGGTCGGTCCGTGGTCGGTCCTGATCTATTCGGCGTATTTCCACTTCGAGGAAAGCTGCTGAATGTTCGTGATGCCTCCGTCGAGCAGATTTCGAAGAACGCCGAAATCCAAAACATCAAGACCTTCCTTGGGCTGCAACATAAGAAGGTCTACACTGACACTCAAGGGCTTCGATATGGTTCTTTGATGATCATGACAGATCAGGATCATGATGGCAGTCATATCAAAGGTCTCTTGATCAATTTCCTCCAGGTACAATTCCCTAGCTTACTCAAAATTCCCAATTTCCTGGTGGAATTCATCACTCCGATCGTCAAAGTTTGGAAAGGCGATATCAAGAATCCGTCATGGTCAAAAGCCTTCTACACCCTGCCTGAGTATGAAACATGGAAAGAGGCACACAAGCATGACAAGAAAAAACCGGACCATAAGTATCTGAAAGGATTGGGCTCTTCCACCAACGAAGATGCACAGCAGTATTTCAACGACATTGACCGACATCACAAGGAATTCGAAACCATGAAGGATGAGGAATCAGCCTTGCTTGAGCTGGCATTTTCGAAGAAGAAGGCAGACGAACGAAAGGAGTGGCTCCGCCAATTCAAGCCTGGCACCTACCTTGATATGTCCATCAACAAGATCTCGTACACGGATTTCGTCAACAAGGAATTGATTCTTTTCAGCATGGCAGACAATATCAGATCCATTCCATCCGTGGTAGATGGTCTAAAACCTGGTCAGCGAAAAGTGATGTATGCCTGCTTGAAGAAAAACCTCAAAAAGGATGTCAAGGTCGCAGAGCTTACGGGTGTGATTGGAGGAATGACAGCATATCATCATGGTGAAGCATCTCTACAGGGGACAATCGTCGGTCTAGCACAAAATTTTGTGGGTTCCAACAATGTGAACTTACTAGAGCCGTCTGGTCAGTTCGGTACTCGAAATCAGGGTGGCAGTGATTCGGCCAGCGCTCGATACATCCACACCCGTCTTTCTCCTTTTGCCCGGAAGCTATTCCATCCAGCGGACGACCCCCTTCTTAAGTCTCAGACAGATGATGACAAAATCATCGAACCCGAACTCTATGTACCCGTTCTTCCTATGGTTCTCGTGAACGGTGCAGATGGTATTGGAACTGGGTGGAGTTCTTCCATCCCAAATTACAATCCAGAAGATATTGTCGCAAATTTGAAACGCAGAATGAACGGAGAGGAATGGCTGCCTATGGTTCCATGGTTTCGAGGATTCAAAGGCGAAGTCAAATCAACTGCCCCAGACAGATTCCAGTTCAGTGGAATTATTCATCAGACTGGCGATACCGAGGTTGAAATCACTGAACTACCAGTGCGCACCTGGACTCAAGATTTCAAGGACAAGCTAGAAGAGATCATCAAGGCAGAGAAGGTGCCTTCTTTCATCAAGGATTACAAGGACTATAACACCCATGACGCCGTTCACTTCGTCATTCAGATGGATGAGAAGCATATGGCAAAGGCTGTCGAGGAAGGTTTGATCGAGAAATTCAAACTCACCAAGTCGATCGCAACCTCAAACTTGGTGGCATTTGATCCTCAGGGGCGTATCACGAAATACGCGAATGTAGAAGCAATCATGGATGAATTCTACAGCTACCGTCTTCAGATGTATGCCAAGCGAAAGGAATGGTTGTTAAATGATCTCCAACGAGAGTTGAGTCGTCTCACCAACCAAGCCAGATTCATCCAAATGATCATCGATGGAAAATTGGTAATCTCAAAGAAAAAGAAGGCAGTCTTGATTACGGAACTTCAGAAACTCGGATTTACTCCGTTCCCGAAGATCAAGGATGCTGAAGAGAGCGGAGAGCTAGAGCCCGTGGTCGAAGAGGAAATCGACGAGAGCGATGATGACTCCATTGATGCAAGTGCCTATGACTATCTTCTTGGTATGGCTCTTTGGTCATTGACTCAGGAACGTGTGGAAAAAGTGCGACGTCAAATAGCAGACAAAGAACAAGAAGTTGATGTCTTGATGAAGAAATCTAAGGAAGACCTATGGATAGCTGATCTGGACGATTTCGTTGCCGAATGGAAATTCCAGCTCGAAGATGAGCACAATCGCAAACGCAATATCCGCAAGGGAAGACGAGTCTCCAAGAAGTTTGCAACTGCAGCAAACTCAAAAGCTACTGTCAAGAAGCGAAAGGGACTTGGAGACGCATTCGACGACTCTGAATTCGAAGAGTTTGCACCAAAAGCAAAAAAGAGAGCTCCTGCTCCCAAGCCAGTCCAGCGGGCCATTACTGCGTATACGGCACCCAAGTCAAATGCTCTTAAGAACGCTATGGAACAACGCAAACTCTATACCGATGGGCCAACTGATTCGGCGGCAGAGTCAGAGTCAATTGCGAAGGAGATCATCGAGTTGCCCGAAAAGGCTCCAAAACCAGTGGCAAGAGGTGGGCGAGGCAAGAAGCCTACTAAGTATACCATCGACAGTGACTCTGAAAGCGATTTCAACAACTCCACAGATGGATTCGAAGATGAATCAAAGAAGAGTACCAAGTCAAACTCTGTAGACTTGTCCGATTTGGACGAAGTCATTTCTAAGCCTAGGCCGCGAGCAGTAGCCATCCGCAAGCAGCCCCAGCTTGACGATGATCTTGACAGCGATTTGGACCGGACTGCTACTGCCCCCAAGTCTCATGACAATGTTGAAGACGTCACCAATGTTATGGACGCGTCGGATGTGGATGAGGAAGTTATTCCTAAGCCCAAGAGCCGTGCTGCGCGTCCAGTTGCGAAGAAGCCTGCCAAAGCAATAATTTCTGATGATGAAGACGAGACAGAACTACCACCAAAGACCAATGGCAAGACATCTGATGTTGACATGTCAGACGCTGACGAAGTTATCCTCAAACCAAAGAGTCGAGCTGCTCGACCGGCTGCTAGGAAGCCTGTTCAAGCTCTCATTTCGGACGACGAGGATGAAACTGAAAATCCACCTATGACCAATGGCAATGCATCTGATATGTCTGATTTCGACGAAGTTATTCCCAAGCCAAAGAGTCGAGGTGCACGCACCGCTCCCAAGAAGGCTGCAAAGCCGGCGGATTCAGATATGGATGATGACGATGATATCGCAGTCAATACCAAATCGAAGCCTTCTGCAGCTGATGAATCTGATTTCGAAGAAGTTATACCCAAGCCCAAGGCACGAGCCACAAAAGCCCCCACCAAGAAAGCCACCAAGGCGACCAAAGCCAAGAACGATAGTGATGATGATGATGTCGTCACTAAGCCTGCTCCAAAGAAGACAACCAAAAAGAAAGCGGTCGAACAGTCTGACGCAGACGAACCTGTCACAAAGCCGAAGGCTCGAGCTCCTCGTGCAAATGCGAAGAAGACTCCCGCATATACTTTGGATACCGATAGTGACAATGGGGATGACTTGCTGGCTGATCTTGGTGACATGGTCAAGGGATTGCCAAAGACTGCGCTGAAGGATACGCAACCCAAAGAGAAAAAGCCGGTGGCAAAGAAACCTGTGGCTGCAGCAAAGAAGCTTGAACAATCACCTATTGCCAAAGCCTATGCAAAGCGTCTGGCGAAGAAGAAGGTGGTTGAATCAGACGATGACATGGATATGACATTTTGATGGGATGAGAGACGAGGTTTTTGTTATGGAGTATGACAACAAGTCACTAAAGTTTAGTGGCTATGGTTTCTATTGACGCCTCCGAGTATTGGGTGGGCTCAGAGCGAGACAGTTGGCGCACGAGGCGTTGAGGGATGATTTTAGTGCTGGGCTAATTCTTGCAATATATCTCTTATGCCAAGCAGCTTGTATTCGCTAGTATACTTCGGCAGGTAGCTATAACTTGATGACCAGACCATAGTTCTGGACTCCTGAATGTGATTTACTTAGGTTCAGTCGGTTTCGACTTCCAGTTTTCGATGGTGGATGCAGTTGACAACTCGTAGGCGACGAGTTGTACACGAAAGTTAAAGGTGGATCCATGCCTCCTGGGCCCCGAGATCAAAATCATGAAAGCAACATCTTCAGACAACACATACTGACCTCCATATTTACCGACACAGCTCGTGCAACCTCTGATACAGATTCTGATACCGAGGTTTCTTTGTCTGTTCATGGAAACGGCAACGTCACCCAATCAAAGAGGGTTCTGTACAACGTCAATCCTGTCCGTCGCCGCCAAAAACCTCGAGCTGGATCAAAATCTCAGGACTGGCAACGGTGTCCTGAACGCCCGTCGGCGTCTTCCTGCAGGGGTATCATGCAGTATGCTCTTGTTTGGATATATCTCGATGCAGATGTTTAGTGTTGCAATTGAGAGATATGCAAGTTGCTTCTGGAAAATAAAGGCATCTCTCGGGGTGTCCATTCCTTCCCGGATTTTATTTATCGCTATCGAGTTCATTGACTTTATCGAAAATTTCTTGTCTCGCCATCCATCAGCAGCTAAATAGTTATGATCAAAGTATACAGATAAAAGCAAGAGCTCAACACAGAAGATATGAAGCAGAAAGGGACTTCAAATCGGTGCTCGGAGCTTGATGATCTCCTCTCAACCTACTGCGCACTTCCGTCGACTCAAGGACGAACACCCTCACCGCTCATCTAGGCGGAGCTACTGATCTCCCACTCATTCGTCCCGTTATTGAGGAGTCTTGAAGGTCAAGGAGAAGAGCCTCCCGATATGCGTGGGCCTCAGAATGGATGCCTGCCTTAGTGATGATGCCTTTTGGCGCGTCTGGAACACGAAAACTCCAGTTCTTGGTTGCAATATGCATTATCGATGGATCTCAAAGAAAGACTTCACAGAAACGACATGCCTCACGCTTTGTTCCCTAAGAGCAGGCTCGCAGACTGAGTGTTTGCTATTGAGAACAAGCACATCGAGCTTGCCCGCATTTGCACTACTTCAACAGATTACGCGCCGGCATGAACCACTTTTGAATCTCTTCACTCTTCGATATTACCAGTCGAAATATCATGGCTGCTATAAAATCACTTCTCAATCCTATGATGGACACAGGTGACCAAGACAACAACAGCATGGACAGCAAAGACGACACATCCACAGTTGAAAGTGATTTTGGTGTCATATCAGATGCACTCGGTGACACTCGCAGAAAACAGACTCACAAGAAGCAAAAGATGTCCAAAGATGCAGCCATCTTCAAGCCTGGTCCAATCCGTGGTGACTGTCGTTACCCTCCACATGAGGACCACGACGAATTCACAGCGGCCAAGCATGAGGCACTGAGTGTCTTTCCCACGGTTGGACTTTCCACTTACGCAAGACACATTCCGTACAACAGTGAGAAGAAACTTTTCCTGGAGAAGACTGGCCGAGAGTGTTTTGAAGGTATTAGATAGATAAGCCTCGTTATCGAAAAAGGTGAGGTCGAAGCTAACAGTCACCAAGTCTTCCAATACACCTTCAAGATCCCCACTGAGAGTGCCACATATACCATGATCTGGGATTACAATATTGGCCTTGTACGCACCACTCCTCTTTTCAAATGTGGACAGTACTCGAAGGTATAAACCAAAATCATCGTCCTTATTCCAGCTCAACCTCTCTAATGTCGATAATAGACAACTCCGGCGAAAATGCTAGCACGCAATGAAGGCCTCAAAGAAATCTGCCATAGCATCACGGGAGGAGCATTGGTAGCACAAGGTGGCCTTTGCCGAAATAGGACCACTAGTTCATACCAAATGGCTGACATATGATTCCTCAGGTTACTGGATTCCCTACGAAGCAGCCAAAGCCGTCGCCGCAACATTCTGCTGGAATATTCGATACGCCCTAACACCCGTCTTTGGTAAAGACTTCCCAGCAACCTGCCTGCACCCAGACCACGAGGAGTATGGCAGTATGCAAATCGACCCTGAGATCACCAAGCGCTGTGCCGAGCAAGCCCGCATGTATCGAGAGCTCGAACAACAGCACGGCGTCTCTACCTTGACCTCCACGTTGAACATGACCTTGAACAATTCCCCAACCCTCATGTCCGTGTCCACGTCCACGTCTCGCAGTCCACATATCACCACAACCCCGAAAGGCAAACGCCAATTCAAGAAGATCATGCCCAAGCCTCTCGAGATCAGCTCCTCTGGCTTCGCAAGCGATGTCTCTTCTCTCAATGACTGTGATGGCGAAGCGAGTCAAGACGAGCGGGGCCGACATGACGATGATGACGACAAATACGTGCTCTCATCCCCAGCCTCTCAAGCCGGTGGCAGTGGTGGCGGTTTTGCCCAACCATGGTCCGCAATAAACAGTCCCAACTCGATGCGCTCTCCATCGCCCAAGATCAAATTCCGCAATCCCTTTGCCCCACCACACTCTCCAGCCAGCAGCACGCGCTCAGACTCACCCAATGGCGGCGGCTCGCGACGCAAGAGACATCGTGCTGCGAGGGTCATTCCACGCTCATATGCTCCACTCGACACACTCCCGCCTCCGTACAAACCGCTTTTTCCAGGTCTCGTCATCGCCAGTGGGGCTGCGTCTGGGTCGAAGGGCAAACATGGAGCTCAGACTGAGACTGGAGAGGGCGATGAGAGTGAAGCATTGCCGTCACCGAAAGCCCATGCTCGTCATGCTCACTATCATCATCACCACCGTCGCATGGATCTGGACGAGGACTATGACGCCGGCTCCGACGACTCAGATGTCCCTATGGATTCGACTGGTGTCGGACCACCATCTGCAGGTTCAGGTGTTGGTATTGGCAATGACAAGCATGGTGGTTCAAGCACAGCTCGCAAGAAGTCGACCAAGGTGTTCACGGACTTCAATGCTGCCCTTGTACTTATGCAGATGCGTGATGTCAGCACGACTATGACGACGGGGTTGAGACGGCTTAAGCGTCCTGCTTCGCTTTGAGTGCAATGGTATGGTGGTGAAGACGCAAGAGTGGATGTTGATTGGCTTGTGGTGCTCATGCATGGAAAGAAGGGGCTGATAGAGGGGCCTGAGATGGAGGTATTGTGGAATGGAACGTGTGGACTTGTTTTGCTCTTGACTGTCTCGCTGATGGGCCTTGTCATTGAGAAAATTTAAACTGTATCTGATCACGCATGACTATCACATGCCATCCATACAATGTTTTAGATTGCTGCACCCTCCTCACGAGATCACGAATTATGATGGCTTGTAAAGTTCGCTCTCTTGCTTCTGTTTCACCAAACCCGACAAACTACTTGGTTTACAAAGATATATGACTGTCTCTCAAGGCGCGAGTGGTTCATTAATCTCTCCACACCGCGCTCGCATGGCGTGCCGCGTAAGTTCTTAGAAGTAAAAAAAAGGAGACGTAACAACCAGGAATGGAACTCACGACTTTTCTTATGAAAAAAAGAGCCCAGACAAATTGCCTAGTAAACCTCATTTCGCACACCTTTTAATGAGACATCTGCCACAATCAAAGGTGGGATAGGGACCGATCTACTGTTTTTGTTCTTTCCTAGTACCCTATCCTGAGGCCTAACCAACCGACCACTTTACACCATTAGACCATAATGCAGTAGATTCTTGAAGGGACATCTTCCGATGCTAATGTGGTGGGAAATTGGGGGGCTTTGAGATCTATTCGTGTATTTGTGAAGTGAAGTGGCTGAGTGAAGTGAAGGGTTTGTGAGCTTATAGGGGTTTAACTTGGCCTCTGGTTCCCTGCTTCCTAGGTATTTACGTCTTCCAAGCTCCACGCTCTACGACTCTGATGTGGTCAAGGACATCTCACTTATTTTCACACTCCATATTTCTAGACGATTTCAAACTCATGGCATCAGGAATCGTGGACTGAGGGGTTTTTTCCTCGATAACCACGGAAGGCACAAGTGAGTGAACTAGGGACAAAGGCTTCCATGAAGGTCGAGCACATGTTCAAAGAATCGTCGTACAGCAATTCAAGTGGCCATTCTGGGAAAGACTCAGGGAGTTTGATGTACCCTCTCTGGGATTTCTGTCCGATGTTCATCAACTAGTAAGCTTGAACTCGTGTGTGGGTAACTGGTATTCTTACAAAAATGCTCGGTCGCTTCCGCGACGAGAAAAGCAAGGGTATCATCACGCCTTTCCAACAACTCGACTCTAGAGAATCTTCCGTCCTAGACCCACGACTCGTTGCTCCATGAAATCCAAGAACCATATCCGAGGATGTATGGCCGGGAGCTCCTCATCAACACACTTAGCCACGGGCCATGAACGCTCGACTGGATATCCAAACCATTATCTCCGTACTGGTGGTGGAGCCAAGACCATAGTCGGCACGCGCATTCCATTCACTCTCTGATTGTTCTGCATCGCTTCGTGATTTCCGTTGCTGTTGTCTGCGCCATAACCAAATCCATATCCAGAGCCATGTCCAAATCCGAGGCCGACTCCAAGACCAGCTGCTAGATCTTCCATGATATGCTCACGTTGGTTGGTGTTGTTGTTGATACCGCTGGGTCTAGGAGTGGGACTATCATCGACGACGGCAATGTCGGTATTGATATCTTCGTCATGTCTTGCCATTCGACCTCCTTGTTCGTTAATCGGAACCATGATTGGACCTCGATGTTCTTGATGTGGAGCCAGGCTTGATGGTGGGACTTCCGAGAAGCGCAGTCGTGAGTCACGGCGGCCTTGGTTCGCATGGAAGAAGCCCGGTTGAGGTGGGAGTAGGACTGACGTGGCTTGGCTGAGGCGTTGGTGAGAAGCCTGTGCATATAAATCGTCGACGTTGTAAAACTGTGAGGCGTTGCTGTGGTCACCTGCCTGATGAGCCATGGTGGACTGGTTTTTGTCAGTTCTTGCTAGACAAGTAAGAAATGGGAATGAATTCACCTCCCGATTCTTGCAGACACTCCATTCATCCCAGACTCTTGCTTCACCCTGTCGATTTCCTCCGAACATGGTGGTAGGTCTGAGTTCTCCAATCTCCAGTCTCGCCTGTCTGCCCCGTTCCCACGCATACATGTTGTTGATCCAGCGCACTTCCTTCATGCGTGCCACCTGACTGGCCGGACGTACTTGGTTCGGGTTGAAGAGATCCAAATCGCTGTTGTTGTCATCGAAGGCGTTTTTGTTTCCACTGCGGGAGTAGAACCGGAACACACTGGCAGCAATGATGACTACGACAGCGGCGGATAGGATCACAATTCCCACGATGATAGATGGTGAAATGGACGGGGTAGATGAATCGTCATCTGCGGAAGACATGTTGATTACCTATGTAGGATGATCGGCTTGTGGTAATACCAGAATTGTTGTGACCATGGATGAACGGTGATTGTCGAAGTAAGAAAACCCAAACTCAATTCATGAGGTCTGATGATTCTCTGTGCAGTCCACAGACAGAAGTCAGGGTAAAGCAGAGCGTATCCGTCGTTGTCATGCTGGAGCACAAGGCGGGAGCTTGCAGATATTCACTGCTAGGATGTGAAGTCCCAACCCGAGGCTTGAGATATGAGTCCGCTGCCTCGCTGGAGTCCTCCATCTCTAACGGGTGCCGTGTTTGTATCCTTCACGAGATGAGTATAGAGTTCACCTTCTGATGTTTCGGTAGATTGTTGGTTGCATGATGCACAGGAGGTTTCCCATCTGGTAAGCTAATTCACGAGGAAGTTGGAATTTCGAATATCGAGTGCGCGATTTGTTTATGATCCAGAAAGATTTCAGCTTAAGGGTGACGGAAGATGCATTCTCCTTCATATCAACGGACTAGTTTGAAGTACATCTGGGCAGAATGGTGAGCCGGGTTATCCGTCGGATCGCTTCGGTAGGAGAGGGAAGTAGTTCTTTTCGTAACATTTCTTGGGTGGCATGTACACAAGCGTGTTTGTCCTCACATAATGTCTCCCGAAGTAATGGTGTTGAAGTTTCTAGACGCCTTCTGAGCCTTTCTCTCCGAAAGGATAATTATACAAGAAGAGACCAAAACGTGCAAAGGTCGTACGACAGGGATACCTACCGAGAGGTCCAATTGTAGTGTAGTATGTAACCTGAATACTTCTCTGACTTTTCCAACGCTTCAAGAGAAATTCGGAGACTCTCCACATACTCGGAGGGAATTGCCCCAGACACGACAATCATTCTATTCGCAAATCGGAATCATGAAGAGATCCCTGTTTCAAAGATCTCATGGCTTTGATCTCTCCATCATATCGAGGCAGAGCATATGCCAAATCCTTTCAACATGGGCCCAACAATTATGATGGTCCGAATAGCCGGAATAAATGATATCCCATCGATCAGCCGTCGTGCCAAGGGGGACCCTCTATAGTTTTAATTTCCAAGCAACCAATGTAAAGAAGCTTTCGCGGGAGTTGGTATGCTGGAAATAAGACCCCAATCAGCGATCATAACCAGTGAAACAAATCGCGAATATATGCAAGCGACGTTCCAAGAACGTCTGTCTAGTAAGGCGGAACTTCTTATCAATTACCAGGCTGACAATGAATTAGTAAGGATTGTGCAGCGGGTGTTGGGCAGCTTACATAAGTGGTGTGCATTGAAGAGAAGGGTCTAGCCTACTGCGACAATGCGACGAAAAAAGCTTGACCTCGCCGTAGCCCTTACCAGAGTATTGGGATGTTGAACCTCAGAATTAGCGGGAGGACACGAGTGGCAGATAGGCGACACGACACATGAGAAGAAGCTGGCCAATGGCAAAAGAGACGTCTTTGTGGCCCCCATCAGGCTGGAAATTGAACAGCACACATGCGCAAACTTCGGTTGGCTATCATCGAAATCGACTGCGAACAAACCGGATCGAAGATCAGCCGGACGAGTTGACGTTCGTTGGTCTATGGGAAATCGAGCAACATTATATCGGTTTGTTGAGCGCGATACCAACAGTGTTAGTAGCAGAGTAATTTTGCTAGCACTATCTGTGTATGGATAGAGGTGAATTGTAGGTGCAGGGGTGGAATACGAGGGACTGAGTCCTTTGTACTACTGATCCTAAGGACACACCTAGTCACTTGACAGGTTAGTCGATGGATCAGGGAAATGGACTGAGCCCCAGGCCTTTGGCGAGATCGATTGTGGTGAGGGAGAATGCCGCAGTTAGCCAGCTCCCCTCCTTCCAAACATAGATGTCTTTTTAATCGATACGTGGGTTTGGCCGCAGTTTCCATAAACGAGAAGGCTGCGTAGTGACAAAAAGGAACAAAATTTGGAAGGAGGGAACGGAGGAAGAGTGAGGTGCGTCAGTCAGCGTGCACAGAGTTAGTTCAGTCGTCAGCCATATTCAGGATCAATCCAACACAATCGAACGCTAATATTACGAGGCGCATGATGGCTACATGCTATCACATTAATCTGACCAACCGCGACAGGCCAACGACTTGATACGAGGTTAAGGGTGTGCTGCCGTACGGGATATCCCAAGCCTCAAAAATGAAGTGTTTGGGGGCCAAATCCAAAAATACGACTTATAACTTCCTCAGTAGCACCCTCATTGACATTCAAGGCTCTTCGAACAGGTTTGGAGCCAATCTCTCATCTCTTCGTGGCTTTTTGGATCCTTCGATATTCCAAAGCCATATGTCGTCAAGGCAAGAACTTTTCCGTGCTGCGGAAGCCGGACGGACAGCCGAGCTGAAGACAATACTTGCACGAGGACAGGTTGATGTGAACTCCAGGGATGGCTCTGAGAATGGGGAAGGTAGAGCTGCACTTCATTGGGCCGTATCTTCGGGGAAGCGTCCTGCTGTGGAGGTGCTACTACAGTCTGGTGCTTCGGTCAAGTCGAGAGATCATTCAGGCAAAACGCCACTCATCTTAGCTGCCCAAACAAATGGAGCCACTGAGGTAGTAGAAGCCCTTCTCTCTGTCACAGACATCGAAGTTGATGCCTCGAATCATGTTGGCGTGACGGCACTCATGGAAGCCGCGAAGCGAGGCTACTTAGACACCGCGAAGCTACTTCTGAAGTCGAAGAAGATTGACATCAATAATCGAGATAATGAAGGCAACACCGCATTGCTCTGGGCGGCAAGTCGTGTGCATCCTCAGATGATCTGGCTACTTCTGCAGTATGGCGCATTCCGCGGCTTCAAGAACAAGTATGGCCAAACTGCTCAAGATTTTGGCCTACCTGAAATCGCAGGCAAAGGAGTCTTCAATGAAATGCCCGAGTGCCCTGAAGATCCAACGTTGTCGGAAACAGTTGAGCGAGACTCTGCGGCCCCTCAAGACTCGTTGAAGAGCAATATGATGCATGTTCTGACGGGATTGCAGTGGAGACGTGTGCTTGGTCCTCGTATCCCTATCCTAGAAACAGAGATAATCAAGGCCACCGGATTTTCTTTTCTGCCCAAAGATCATCTTTCCAAGGGCCAAATGGAGGAAGACGTCACATCAGCGCTCCGGTTGGCGAAGGAGATGACCGAAAACGACTTTGACGAGGAGCAGTGCATGTGGATCCATGTTCCGAGCAACAATGTACGTGCTTCTGAGTTACAGAAATCATTGTCCTATGGCTAACCGTCATTAGATCTTATGGGTCAGGGTGAGAGCTCTTGTCTTTCCTTGTCTAGAGGATCACAGAACGATGTGCTAACTAAGAGTGGACTAGTGGGCGGTCCAGCATTTACCAGTGTCATACAAAATGGTGGAGGGCACAAACCTCATCGGTGTCATCGATGGGGCTTTGGAAGAAGTCAGACAGTCAGCCAATCGGCGAAAGATCCATTGTGAATTAAAGGGAAAAGTGCTGTCAATTGTGGTAAGCTGGCGGATATCTTTCAAATGCCTCCTCGCGCTTACCTTCCCGTCCTCCTAAGATGCCGTATTTTGCCATCGAATCTGGTGCTTTCCTTGAATCCCGACAAAACGAACATAGTGGCAAACAGCTACCCTCATTCGAAGCTATGTCGGCTCGGAGCAAGATTGAAGCTTTGCGATTTCATTACATGTCGGAATTGGCAAAAGAATATGGCCCCGAAAGCAAAGTCAGGGAACAAACGAATACTATACAACTCCCCCAAACCTTGGATCAATCACACTTTGCAGCGGACCAGCCGCTCTTGGAACAGGACATGGATCAAGTCTTGTATCGCTACACCGTTAAAAGAGAAAAGGCGAAGGCCAAGCTTCTCATGGTGAATCAATTGTGGCTGTGGAAGATAGATAGTAAGCAGTGAGCAAATAATCGCTTCATTTTTTGGACCTAACACCATTTTTGTTTAGATCTGGTGGTAACAGCATTTCCAGAGCCATGGACCGATAACATCGAAAGCACCTTGCGCCACAACTTGGGAGACGCATACATCATCCTGCGCGAAGGTCGAATTCCCAGACAAGGAGATGAGGGAATGGACCCAGAGGACTTTGTAAGTCACATAATTCGACAATGCACAACTATTTCCGGCCAGCCAGGGTATGGGGGTTTAGGTGAAACCGAGACCTGGGCGACGATATTTTCGAAAAGTATTTCTGAGCACGTAAGATAGCACCCATTCTACGAGCGAGACTTTTCCCGCTAAGTTTCATAAGGGGGCCCTTGAAACACGAAGGTATAAAGAGTTTGTGGACTATGTCCACGACATCAGCAACAACAATAGCAACCCTGGGCAGTCTAGCGCGCTGTATGACATTTACCAGGAGACAGATGGGTTACGACAAGTCCGAGACGTGAGGGACGAGCTGAAAATGATCCGAGCGGTCTGGGAGAATCAAAAAGCTGTTGAGGACAAACTGGCTTGGAAATACGCTTACCCATTATTGAGTCCGCCAGATTGGTTTGCCTCGAATGTTTTGGATTTCACGAGATTGGATGAAGAAGCACAGGGTGTAGAGAAAAGAGTACGTTTCCTGTCCAAAGGGACAGAGAACCCCTTGGTATTATCATTAGACGATGCTGACATTGTAAACCAACCAGTTCAATCAGTTGCTCGATCTCAAGCAACAGGAAGCCAGCCTGAGCCTTGCTCGAGAGGCCGATAGACGCGACCGAGACGCGGAGAGGCGCGACAGGGAGAACGAGAAACAGTCCCAGCTGCTCTTCGCCTTCACCGTCATCACGGTCATCTTTGTGAGTGGGCCGGCCGATGTGATCCTTACCTTCCTGACTCACGATCGAGTTTGTAGACACCACTGAACTTCGTCGCGGCTTTCATGGCCATTCCGACCAGACAATTTCCCCATCAAGGGGACAACGTCAGCTGGAACTGGTGGCAAACGTTCGTCGGCATGCGTGAGATCCCGTTCCCTCCCCCTTGGCTTAAGTGATTTTAGAGGGAATGACGCTAACTCGACGAAATGTGTACAGTCATCGCGGAGATTGTTTCCGTACCCACGATTTGGTTCGCAGTTCAGTCAACACAGTTGCAGGAGCTGTTCAGGGCGATTTGGGCCAATCATGGAAATGCGGAGGCGCGGCCGGCTGAAGAGGATGAAGGATTGCAACCCTCCAAACCCGACAGCAGCCTTGTATGAAAGAAAGGTTCAGGCATGGGGCTGGCTCTCCGATGGAAGCAGGTAGAACGTGCGTAGAAAAGCGGCGGGGAGAAGAATTTTCATTTCCATTTCTCTCCGAGATTAAACACGCTATGGAGGATATGAATGCGAAGCAAATCCATCTCAAACCCTCTCCTCCATGCGCAAACAAACAATACAATGTATCTAGCAGCCGATCACCGAGACCATCACCAGCAGCCACCCACTCAGAAAGCTGCCTGATAAGGAGCGGAGGGAGGGATTGCGTCGAGGAAGAAGTTGGGAGCGGTACTTTGTTCGGTGAACTCGGACCTGAAGCCCTTGACGACGGCGGAGGAGCAGCCGGGCTTCGGGGCGGGCTTTCCCGCCAGGCGATCTTTGATCCACGACAGCCATCGCGCCGAACTGGCTTGGATCATCGGGAAGTGGTCCATGTCCTTGTAGGTGACAAAGTCAATGGATTCGCCCCATTTCTCCTGTGTCAGCAAGGAGCAGGTGCCATTGACAATCTCGAGGAGACTCGGGTAGTGGACGGCGGCGTCGCGCTCGCCGGCCAGCATCAGGATTGGGCCTTTCAGCTTCCGGTGGCCGTGCTCGGTGAACTCGGCGTATCTCTGTACGGTGGGGTCTTGGTACCAGCCGGGCTTGGTGGTGTTGAAAATCACGTCTTCGGTGCTGGTGGCCAAGGTGTAGGTGGGCAGACATACTTTGAGTGGCTCGACGACGTTCTTGTATCGATCGTAGCCGAGGGCCGTGAAGCCCGAGTAGTTGTAAGCGGGGAAAGCTGTCGTGACTGCAGCGACGAAAGCGGGCTGAAGTGTGAGGGCGGCAGTGCTCAAGATCTCGGGCAGTGCCGCCAACTGTTTCGCCAGAAGAGCAAAGTATTGAACAGCTGGTGCTAGCATGACGGAGCCTTTGTATCCGGGAAGAGGGTGGTCAACTAAACGTTCCGTGAAAGCCCAGATTGAGCCGCCTCCTTGGGAATGACCCATGCCGACAAATGGGCCATCCTTGGGTAGCTGGACAGGGAACGCTGCACGAGCAGCAGTCACTGCATATGCGATGTCAGCCGCGACAGATGGCCCCGCTAGATACGGATGTCCGATATGCTCTCCAGTTGGCAATTTATCGACCCCAAGGCCAAGGTAATCTGGTGCCACCACCACCATGCCCTCCAGGGCTAGCTTATATGGGACCATGAAGTGGTATTGCAAGCTTTTGTAGCTGCTAGGTGCGCAGGTCTTTTGGAAACCAGAGGTCCCATGTGCCCATGCCACGAAGGGAAATTGTCCGTCCTTGAGCTGAGGGCTTTGGAATGGTGCAAAAGGCCACAGGATGTAGGCGGATGTAGGCAATGTGGTACCGTTCAAATCGCTGGTTGTGTACAAGATTCGTGACATGGTCAGGCCACTTGGCACGGTATAGTTGGTGTAGTTGGTGACATATTCGACCTTGAGTAGTGTGCCTGGCTTGAGGGATTTCGAGAAGTTCGAGGGTACGTCATAGAATGCATAGTCGGTGGTGACTTTTTGACTGGCCTCCCAGGTCGATGAATTCGTTACTAGAGACGCACATAGTCCTGTGCAGGTAGTAGCGCTGAGATCTTGAGCCGCTACAGTGGGCGGTGAAGCTCCTAAGGAAAGGAGCAGGAGCGGAACGAGCTTTGTAAATGTAGAGAACATGGCTTTGACCATTGCGGGTGGTTCGAGGTGGTAATCTGGAGAAGTGAATCAAATGCCCTGGGTGAGGCCGAATCCAGTTTTATATCCTGTCATCCATCCGTTCCAGGAGCGGATAATTACGTCCATATTGATCATCGTAATCTCGTGAGGACCGCTGAGCCTCTTGAGCGGAGATGGTGACTTCAGAACTTACTCAAATTGTTATTTCGCGTATGCGCATCTGGCAAATAGCCGCTGGGCAAAACCCACATTTGAGTATGGTTCGTTCTTCAACTCCATTACATCTGTCCGACAACGTTTCGCAGAACGTGAAATACACTCGTGAAGGAAAGAGAGTGGTGGGATACCTCGAATTCACATGTCGATAATATGGGGGAAACAAGTCAAAGGTTGTATTGTCGTTGTTTGAAAGGAAGCTTATGAGGAGACATGGAGAAATCGAGATTCTCCAAACTTGCTGACTTACCTGATGCGTGGGAAGATAGTATCTAGCATGTCAGTTAGACTCCACACGATCATCAACCGTGGAACCTGCGTATGCGTATTGCGTATTCGGCTGTCAATGCATCTTGGGAGGCCTTGACTCGGGAAGCTTGGCGCTTGGATGAGATTGCAGTGCATCTTAGCAATTGAACAATTACTTCGACTTACCTAGGTAGTCTTTAGGCATGTCTCGTCTAAACCCGGCTCTCAATCAACGTTGAAGGGGAATAGTTGACGTTGCTTGAAGCTTCTGGTACGTCGGGGCTGAGAGGCATGTGACGTCATCTCCACCTCGAGCCCTTTAGAGAATGCTCAAGCACGTGCCATGGAATGTCAACTGTGACTTTCTCTCGAAGGCAGTGCCACGAAGACATCCTCGGGATGGGCTGTGTTTGGGGTTCTGCTTGGGGATGCAGTACTCATTTTTCCAGGCTCTCCTGTCATTGAGGGAGGAAAATGGGTTAAAAGCAGAATCAGCCTGCTTTTATGTGGTATTAGTCCTTTGCCTACTGCGCAATGGTATGCGCGAGATCGGCATGAGCGAGATCGGCATGAGCTGACTAGGCTTCACAATATTATGCCTGCTTCACAAAGCCCTGATGTGACGTGAGACAGTGGAGGTCAGGACTTTCTCGACGAAGTGTTATGGGGTGTGAGGAAGTTGCTCGCGGGGCGAGAATACGTCGATGGCAACTATAAAAGTCTGCTTGAGATCACTGGAGGTGATCCTGGGTCTCAACCAGTGCCGTACTCATGTGCAGATGACCTTCGCACTCACCTTACTCCTATGAAGGTCTGAAAATCGACGCGGTCGATATTATCGAGGCTCCGTAACCTCCACAGCCCGCGTACTTCTGTGAAAGTTTGAAAAGCGGCACTGCCCGGTTTCCCCAAGGTTTCATCACCTCCACAGACACCGTATTCTGGTGAAGGTTCAATAACATCCCATTTTGGGAGTTCGCTGAATATGCATTGTTAGTTGGAGGGGGCCACTGCAGGGAAAGAAGTAAAGGTGAGGCTTGGGAGATAGAATACCATTCAATCAGTACCACTATAAATATACCATGTCTGGGGAAATTTTGTCCAAGAAATATCTGAATGCACAAGGCGTGTCCATCTCATCTTTCGTCTCATAGCACCACATCAAATCTCGTCTCATTCCATCAGCCTGGTATTCACGATCTTGGAGAATCGCCCATAAAAAACAACAACAACAGAAAACAATCAAACACCAACAACGAAGTTGATATTGGGAGGATGTACAAGCCAAGTGGGATACACAAAAAAAGGGACGATGGTCAGTCCCAAAGCATTGATCCTCTCCAACACCGTCGCTAAAATGCAAAATGGTATCATGCGCAGAATGATCCAAGGGGGATCGTTGGTTCCCCAGCCAATAAACACTAATCGTCGCTCAGAGGTTGATGAATATTCTTGAATCACTTTTCCTCCGAGTAAACTCGAATATGTCCATCTTCTTCTCACAGATAGATCTCCTATCATTTGGGAGGTCCACTGAAGGTATCGTAAAGTCATCACAAACCACTTCAAGATCTTATTTATTTCAGAAGCCCTCCAATATCGGTGAAGGTCAAGTCGTCAGGGCCCTGAGGTCGTACGATGGGTTCTTCGTCCTCTTGGTGACTTGGTAGTCGACTCTTCTTGGATTCTCTTCGGTGATCGCCAAATCTCATGGGAGATCTTGCAGGCGAGCTCTTCCTTCGGGGTGCAGAGGTGATTTCGTCTTCTTCTCGAATATGCCTCGTCAGCAACCCGCCGATATCACTGAGGAAAGCCTTGGAACCAGATCTTGTCCCTGGATGGTTTTGAGTTTGACTGAGCCGTCTGGTTGATTCATGAATCGAAGTCTGACGAGATCGAATACTCGGTGAATCCAGTCCCTTCTCTACAAGACCACCAACATCGAAGAATCCCATTTTACTAGGAGTATCAGGTTCGGTATAGTCAGAGGTTGCAGGATCGGCCATTTGGGTCTTGAGTTCACGTAGTTTGATATCGGTGGAGGAACTGCTGACAGAATCCATTGATCCCTTCCTTCGATTTCGAGATGCGGCATCGAAGTTCCACTTGGATTTGAAGGTTGTATTGTGTGCATCCCCAGCTTCCAGGTCTTCGTGTGTATGGCCGGGTTCGGCTACTTCGGCCACTCTGGGAAGAGCGTCTGTCGTTGTGCCATGCTGCAAAGTCGCCGGCAATTGGAATGCGAAATCTCGAGCCAAGTCTTCATCTGAGCCCCAGTGGTGGTGGGTGACTGATCTGGAGCGTGTTCTCGTAGGTTGACGACCGAGGGAGCTTGTGTCATCGTTGAAAGAATTGGCCCGGAATTTGGCCTTCTTAACACCTTTGTCTCGAATGAAGCTACCAATGACAATGGCATTTGATACGAAAGCCGCTGCCAAAATTTCCAAGGAAGCCAGCAATGATCTGTACTGTTGAGAGGATCGACGGGAAATAGTGGAGGGGATTCGGTAAGCGGTGATGGCGATAAGGATAATTGAAAGGAGGAATAAAATGATTAGAGAGACTTTCTTCCGAAGTCGCATTGCCGATTGCCAGACCAGTGGAATGGGGTAGATGATGAGGACAATGTCAGTGACCATATCGCAGACGCCCATGACAATGAGTTGTACCAATCCTTCTCGACACCTTGGTCCCGGATCTGGAACCACCTGCCAGTAATGGGTGAATGGGTGGCATTCTGTGAGGGTGCTAATAACGACGCCGATGTAGGTGACGACAAGGAAGGCATAGATTAATCTCAGGCCCACTTCATAGGATTTGGCCCATGAGGCGCCGATCAGTCGTTTGAGGAATTCGAGGACGGTGAATTTGGCGATCCAGATGTAGGCAGCATAGAAGATGCGAGCAGCCAGGACCAATTTGCTCCCGATTTCGCGTTCTCGTATCTGGACCGCGCTCAGACCTTCTGTGACGGTATTATTGGTGCCCCAGAGGAGAATGACGTGGACGCAAGCCATGCGAGCGAGGAGGGGAATTGTGCTCCAAAACATTATTTTGTCCTCGAGGAAGAGCTTCTCTGTTCGAATCCATCTTCCAAAGAGTCTGATGCCGACGGCAGTCAGAGCAAAGAGCGTACACCACCATGAGACAATTAATGTAGGGTTTAAGTCTAGCTTGGTCTGTAGGTCGGGTGGCGCGCCATGATACATGCGGGAATCGAGATTATTGAGGTATGTCATGTTCACATGTAGTTATCGGAGGACTTCATATCCTCGAAGGATGGGGTAGTTGGAGGGGAGGGTATCTCGAGGCCTTTACAACGGCCATGGGCAGTAAAGGCTGGTGGTGTGGTACTGGTTCCCAAGCAGTGATGAGTTGGACGCTAATCGTCAAGGTCGGTCATAAGCTCAGAGCTGGGAATTATGATATGTACATGAAATCTGAGGCGGTCGCGGGTTGCTTGAGATCGCAAAAGACGAATTCGAGGTGGGATGGGAGCGCAGGTATGAGGTATTGAGATAGGCAACAAACAGGAAACAGGAACGACTAGATTAGCAGAAGGTCAAGAGACTGTGAATACGAAGTCGGCAGGCCTGTCATGACGGAGGAAGGTCGACTTGATGGGTATCGGGTTGGGGATAAGATGAGTGTGGGAGACAACGAGTCTAGACTGGCTGGGAAAGGACGATGGCGCAGGAAGAACGATAACGGGGATAGCATGTTGGGTGATGGACAGTGGTGGACAGTGGTGGATAGAGGTGGGCAGATGCGGCACTGTTGCCCACAACATGGGTGTCGCCCGGGGCCGGTACTAGAGATGAGACTGGAAGGGGAAAGGTGGGAGATTCGAGGTGGTGGCGTAGGAGACTTGGATGCATGCATTGCAGCATGGCGTTGATAAAACTGACAGGGGGGGAGGAGGAAAAGATAAGGCACGACTAAGTGAACTTGAACTTGAACTCGCTGGCCATTATTGATAGGGTGATTGTCGGTCGTTCGGGATCAGAATTGGGTGGCACCAAGACTGTCTGGGACTGGCACCAAAGGGTCAACCATTTAGAGGCCAACAATCAATCAGCATCAGCATCAGCACGGCCCCTGCCTGCCTGCCACTGCCACGAGTTTCTTGGTTATCGGTGTGGTTGGGATGGGTGGTCCTTGGGTCAGACATTTGGAGGGGGAAGCGCCCGAGAGGACTGAGGCTTCAGGGTCTTTAGGCACTTCGGGCGTCATACCGAGGGGAACAATGGGTGTTATTCGAGGAGACGTGATTAACTTCCAGGTGGCCAGCTAGCTAAGACAAGCTAAACTACCTAGGTGCCTAGTTAACGGTCTCTGCCGTTTGTCAACCTCTCTGCTCCTTATGCTTCTCCTCACATCCACCAGCAGATAAGTGACCTTGACCTTGGCGGTTCATGCCACTGAAAGACAAGTACTTTAGCTGCAAGCAATAATGGTTCGCATCTTTCATAGTACCTCGTACCTGATGTTTGGTCTCCGGTGATACTCAGGCATGTTCTGCTGCCTCTTCCTCAATACCTCGCGCTCTTTCAAACCAAAAGAACAAAGCACAAAGCACATGCTCAATCCCTCGGCTGTTCAATCCATGGACACACATCCTTATCCGACACTCCACTGTCGGGTCCACCTCTGGACATCTGCCGCCGCAGCCACTGGCATCGAAATGATTAATTATTGAAATACCTTGTCCGCTCTCCGTTCTCCGTACTCTATCTGGTTGCACTGCTTGACCATGTCTTAGTTCTTGGTTTATGCAAGCACCTGATTTTATGATTTCGCCTCTTCTTTCTTCTTTCTTCCTATCACCGAATCACGACATTAATTCCAGACCGTCACGCTTTATCATCCCCCAATTCTTCTCGCTCTTTTGAGGAAATGGCTCAAACATCAAACCGATAATGAAACAGTCATTCCAGCAACTACTGCAAGTTGTGCTGAAACGACCGACGATTCAATCCTGCAGATGATATAGAGTAAGTCACAAACATTGGCGGTTACGACATTTGACTCGCGCTCTGTGTGCATGTGCAGGTGCAGGTGCAGGTGCAGGTGCACTTGCCGCAAGCCAAGTTGAACGTTGACCGCTCGGCACACTTTCCCCGAACAATCTGCGGGTGTTCCGCTTACATTAGCACGCCGCCTTGAGTGATCACGTGCTCCACCCTCATGTCCAGTACGAGTATTCAAGGAACATGCATCTTGGTGATCAGCCTCTCTTGCCGAGAATGCTATCCAACCCTCTCCTCTCCATCTAGAGTTTTGATAACATGGGACAAGGTAAGCTTCTGGGCAATGATTGAGAACAGGCTCGACTCCGCCATGTACCTACCTACTCGGTATCAGTACCTTTTCATATTACCACACAGCTTGCACTGACTCACATCAAGTGGACCACTTGATTCCGCGTTTCTTCCGTGACTTGAAATCGATCTCTGTTGAACAAGGATGTACCAATTCTTTCCATCCAGTCAACATCCCTCTCTCTTCAAACATAACATCGTGTTCGGTGAAATGAATTATGCAGCGCGGCAGTGCACGTTCTTGACAACTCAAGTCTAGTCTTGCTGTGTTACTGGGCTCCAACGAATGGTGTCGGCAACTTCGGACTTCTTTGCAACCGCCGATGCCGATGCTTTGCCTTCAAGAAATGCAAAATACCAAGACAGGACAACGCTGTGGCAGCATGCGGCTGGGACTCTCTCATGCGTCCTGGGCGCACACAAGACGAACGGCGAACACGAGCCTGGACCAGAGCATGGACACCTGATGTTCTTGTCTCCATTGCTCATGTTTGATACAGTATCCTGCTTCACGAAGCCGACATCTATAATTCAAGCTTCACGCATTGCTCAGGTGCTGCCAGCCTCGCAGGATGGATCATTAATTGCGCGGGGTTTTCTGGAGAGCGGTATAACAAACTGTGGCACGAGTTGCTACGCGCAGAGAATATGGATATCAAGAAACAAGGCCGACGTTGGACGACGATTTCAAAGCACTCGTCGGACTCGGGCATTTTTATGGCCTAGATAGCGAGATCTAGTGACCGAACGATCTATTTACTCCTTTGTCCTGCATGGGAAGAAGACCTTTTAGTCGCAAAGCTATCCTCAACAACGAGCAGACTCAACGACATGTGAACAAAGTGACTAGACACGATGAAATGCAAAATGATGTAATGTTGCTATTAAAATGCCCCAATCTCCGGGGTAGGGCATAAACAAACTTCTATGATGCTTCAAAACAGCCAAAAGTTAAGATACATGTTGTCGCCATGCCCACATCGGACCTTCGCGAACATTGGCTGCTCCTCTCGAGAAGTCGGGCTTCGTCAACCAGCGCACATACAAGCACTTCGTTGAGGATATCACAATACCACGTCATAAAGGTAATTAGTATGTTTCGTTGAGCCAGGCCAACATCTCTTCCGAGACCTCATCTTCAAATGCTGCATCGTATCGACGTTTACCGAGGACTTGGATTTGGACTTGGACAGCACCACGAATTTCGGTTTGATACTCGCGAAGGGAGCGTGCATAGTTTGAATAGTCGATGGACGCCTCGTCGTCACTGTAGGCGGACTCGGACTCCCAGGCGGATTCATTGTCGGAGTACTCGGACTGGCTGTAGGTATCGTCGTCAACCTCTTTGGTGTCCCAGCTGAAATCGGAGTATTCGGACCCACTGTCACTGTCACTGTCGTTGTCGAACTCCTCGTATTCGAGACCGGCAAAGTTGGAGGCATGATACGGAACCAATTGGAGTCCTTGTTCGTTGTCCTGGTCCGTGGTCGATTGAGTCTCACTCATATCCTCGTCGACTTCCTCGATAGTTGACAGTGAGCCACGGCGGTAAAAAGAATGTGTGCCATTGGAGAGCGACCAACTCGATTGGTGGTCTGATTCTGAATCTGTTTCAAGATCCTCGATCTCCAGTGGGACTGATGGGTATTCGTCGTAAGGCGAGAGCGAGTTTTCGAAGTCGAATGCTGGTACGAAACGCTCTTGGATGATGACGATTTTTACAAGGAGAACTTCGGCCAGAATCACCGTCACGTTGCCGTGGCAGTCGCGGTAGAGCTCGACATAGACATAGAACCATCCTTGAATACTGATGATCAGGGACTGAGTGCAATATCTGAGGAAGATAGTCGTTGGGGTGAGCGTACAGCCGGCTAGAAATGTGGTCAATTCGCGACGGCTGCCTTCGGTACTGACGACCCAATCCCGAACGGCGGTGCCGATCAAATTCAGGAGGCAAGGGTGAATGGATCGGTCATAAGCTCTCGGATAGAACATCCCAGGTCCATGAGAAGACAGAGTGCACGGAAAGCGGCAGACTCGTTGCGATACTGGTAGAGACAGTTGCGGATGATGCACACAGCCAGATTCTTCAAGTATTTGACTCCTGGAAAGACGAGGTATGATTTGATGATCGCCAGATTTCGATAGAAACACCAGATGACGTGGCACATCAGAGTCAAAAGGAATCTGCTTAGAAAGACCAGACACAGATAGCCAAGGATCTCGGCTTTGACCATGTATGGATTTGGCAGAGCGAAATACACTTTAGTCAAGACAGTGTCGCGGGACGAACGCATTTCTGTTTCGAAGTGGTTGAAGATGAAAGCATAGAGGAGTGTTGGAAAGCAGAGAAGCAAATAAGAGTAGAGAATATGCTTCAAAACGGATCTGCAGACGTGGAAAATTGGAAGGAAGTCCATTGCGTTGATATAACTGTGGTGGTGCTTTTGAAGGAAGGCTAGAACTTGTAGGGTTTGTGGTCTTGGTATGATTGAAATTGTGTGAAGGTGAGTACACTTGGTTGCTGGTGAGCTTTGGATTTTGGTGATTGCTGCTAATAGTTTGGATATGCTTTTGGAGCTAGGTTGTTGATTGAAGGTTGAGATTTGTAGGAAGACGATCCAGTACAGTTCAACTCAATGTTCTTATATGCATTGCATAAGGATGGGCCTTGAGGTTGAGCTGGCGGCATAAAGACCAATTTGATATCACTGCCTCACTTTGTGACACCCCTCAGAAAGGTATTATTGCTCTGTGATCAACGTCTTGTGTTTTTGTCCTTTGTGTTCTGAGTTTCATGTTTCGAGCATCTCTAGATAAGTCCCCAGCCATGCCTGATCGGTGCGTATACAGTTCATTGTTCTAGAGCGCTGCCTGTGTCTCGGAGTCTGGAGTTTGAAACATATCTCAGTGCTCAATAGTACCTAATAGCACAGCGTTCAGACATGGATTCACGTCAACCAAATACCTAATGCCAATTCTCGAACAAGGCTGTCTGCCAAATCACCAGCAACAAAAGGTTCTGGCACACGACAAAGAAATCTTAAAGCGGGTTACTGCTAAGTACTGAAACAAATCAGACGAGAATGATGTCTTGGTCGCAGGCAGTGTTGCAGGATCAACTATATTCCCTACTTATTGTGATAGGTGTAGAAAAGAAGCTGGATTAGCAACAACCGGCCGATACTTTGTGAAGAAGGAGATCCTTGCAGACTTGTAGATAATCTATCTTCTAGTACATAGCAAAATCTAATTGGTCCAACCTAAAGCTAGATGTCTAGATGTAGGACTAATGGAGGGCAAATTGCGTCGATAACAATATAGGACAACTTCTATTGTGGTGGATATTCAAATCTGTCTCTGAACGATAATATACTTTGATGTTGTAATACTTGTTTACTTATAGTATCTAGACTTGACCTAACTCTATGATTTCGATGAATACATTCTGTCCTTATGCATCGTAAAATTCCTTACCAGCCTATCGTTTACGAAAGTACCAGTCAGGTAGCTATACCAACCATATCCTAGGGTATAATGCACAGTACACATCTTCGAGTGTAGTATCATTTCTCGTAAAAATGTGGGAGCGCTCTAGAATTACTCTTCAAATATCTTAGTTGATGCTTTGAGAACAAGGCTAACACTACTGTCTGTGTCCTCCTTAACGCCCAACTTGCTCCCTCCACATCTTCGCATACAAACCTCCCTTTCGTGTTATTAATTCATCATGTCTCCCTGCCTCCTTGACCCTGCCATCATCAACAACAAAGATCCTGTCCGCATGGCGGATCGTACCCAGTCGGTGCGCAATGACAAGGACCGTCTTGCCCACACTGAGCTCTTTCAACGTTACTTGTATTTGTGCTTCTGTGATGCTGTCTAAGCTGCAGGTTGCTTCATCAAGGAGGAGAATATCTGAGTCTTTCAGAATTGCCCTCGCTATCGCAAGCCGTTGTAGTTTGCCGCCTGAGAGCTTTGTGCCGCGCTCTCCAACCTTTTCCCTGTAGCCGTGGGTGAAAGTCAGGATTCTGGAGTGCAACCCTGCGGCTTTGGCAGCGCCTATTGCAGATTCATCAGAAGCGTTTGGGTTGGGGTACTTTATATTCTCCGTGATGGTCACTGTCTCAGGAAAAAGTCATCAGTAGCTGTTATGGATAACCGTCTGGTCTAAGGAAGGTTTTAGGTGATTGAGTCAAATATTAGTAGCCGTTGATAGTTCGTGCTGTATCTCTTTTGCAAAGTATTAGACTTACTGTTGAATACCTGAGGATTCTGCGATACCGTTGCAATATGTTTGCGGAAGCTAGCCATCTGTAGCGTCTTGATATCCTGTCCGTCTATCAATATCCTCCCCTGCTCGATGTCATATGATCTATAGAGGAGATTGAATATTGTGCTCTTCCCGCCTCCACTGAGTCCGACTGGTGCGGTTGTTTTGTCTGGTTCTGCGCGGAAGCTGATACCGTCTGTAACTGTTCTTTGACGGTCATAGGAAAATGTAACGTTCTCGAATTCGATGGCACCGCCTCTAAAGATAAATGGGTTGGCAAGTTCCTCATCACATACGGCTGGATTTTTCTCTAGCAGGACTAGGAGTTTCTCAGTTGAAACTGATTTGTTCCCGATATCTGTGAATTTGCTCGCCAGAAAGCCGAGTGGGCGTATAAGCTGTCCCCAATAAGTGATGAGTACGACAAAATCACTGATCTTGTGCTGATGGTGGATTATTTGAAGAGCTGCGATAGCGCAGGCTGCAATAAAACTCATGGTCGGGACGAGTTGACGGACTGCGCGGGTTATCATGCTGTAGAAATAGGATTTCATCGCCAGAACTTGAACGGCTCTGCTTTTATCACGGTACCTGCCGATCTCATATTGGATTTGACCGAACTGACTGACTGTATTCCAATTGATGAAGGATTCTGACATCTGATGGTCTGCATCATGAAACGCATCCACATATAATCGACGAAGAGCGGTCTTCTGCTTTAACGAGGTGAACATGATCCAATAGAACACCACCGTTGTGAGAGTAATAGTGTACAACATATATGGACCGAACATATATGTAAGAACCGATGCAGCAGCGATAACATCTAGGAGCATAGGGAAGATGACAAACAATACATCATTAAAAAGATCAATGACTTGTTGCCCGTTATGGATGATACTATAGGTGATGTTGGTCTTTTTCGAGTCGTGGAAGTCCGCGGAGAGGTTCATAATTGCGTTGTAGGAGTGTTGTGTAAGGTTGGTCGTCATTTCTATGTTCATTTTAGCTGAAAGCCAATCACGGACCAAGAAGATTCCAGCGTCAGAATTCGCGAATGTCAGGGATCCATACAGTGCTATTGCCCTCCACGGCATGTGGAAGCCGTCTAGCAAGTCAATCACACCCCCCAGGCATAGAGGTGTAACTGTTTCCAGGATCCCGCCGAGAAAAGTGCAAGTACAAATCCCCACAAAGTGGATCTTCTGCTGCCCGGAGCTTGGATACATGCAGGGTAGGAGGATCTTGAATGACGCCAGATATTGCCAGACTGGTCGATCGCGAATTTTTTCTCTGTCGAGTTCCTCTGGATATTTCTCCCTATCCTCCTCGCGATTTGCAGTTGGTTGTTCCGTACCCAGTAGGGGCTGAGCCTCCTCTGGAGTAACAGCCTCTCCTGAAGAGGCGATACCATGGTGTAAAAGACTGGTAATGATCAAGGCTGACTTTAGACATATGTAGCAGACCTGCAGCATCACTTTCAAGGAGAGAGGTGCGCTCGCTTCTCCGGCTCGTTCGATGCTGCAAATTCCGCAAGAACAGAATAGGAGGATTGACCATGCTCCATAATGTGGATATCCTGCCATGCCCCAGCAGTTGAATAGGCCAAGGAGAAGAATAGTCCATACTAAATTCGAGAAGAGGTATTAAACAAGCTCCGGATCACCAGTTGAATAAAGATTAGATGACTGAGCGGCCACGAAAGCCTCAGCAGCGGTGACCACAATCATAATGCAACTAATGCATATTTGGACCATCCACAAATTTGATCTTTTCTGATTGTATTCATTGCCGAATGTGAATGATCGAATGAGGGTCGTGGTGAGGAAGAATAAGATTGCTGCGATGATTCCAGCAATCTTGAATACTCGATCAGGGCTCCTAAGGCTTGGAAGGGCCATGATTTCCGTGGTGAGCATTTTGCAGTTCCGTAGTAGTAGATCTATCTGAATTCAGTGATAGTATGGCGGAGGCCTTATAGCACCTCGCCTATACTTCCGTCCATGTCGAAGCTTTGACTAAAGCATAATTCCATGTATACAACTTGATTGATGACAGGGGAGGGGTGTAGGTGGGAAAATCCTGATTCGATTGCCCTGTCTGCGCTGCTAGGAAGAGTTGTTTGCCAGATACTAGGTTGTTACCACTCAGCGGGCAGAATTGAACAAACAGGTCCTTTGTGATTGTAAACTGACTTAGGCATGTTGCTGGAAGGGCTCAAGTGAGCCTCGAAAAGTCTTCTGATCGACTCTGGTTCTCGGCCTATTCCCTAGAGAATCGAGACTGTCGCAATAATTCAACTATGTCAGTAGTAAGCATGTCCTGCGGCAAAAGTCTTGTGGATTTATTGGCAAGCTAACAGATGAACAAAGACGCTATAATTCCATCCGGCTTCAAAAGGAAGGAGGAACCATGAGTATCGCTTGCACTTGTCGATTCCAAGGCTCACAGTTTACCACTGGATCAGAAGAGGTGAAAGGCCCCTCAAAAGATTCCTGATAGCTGCTGCTGTGTAACATGCCCTACTCAGCTTGCGAGAGCCAGATCCTTCTGTTCACCTCCGTTCGTGGCAAATTCCGCCCCCGAATACGGATTTGTTCTTGCCGATTTTTACCAAAAAAAGAGCCATGTCACCTTGATAGTTCGAGTCAGCCCGAGCAAAGGACAACCTACCCCACTCATGAACGTATTATAGTTCGCTTTCATCAGCCTATCAGAGGAAAATGAGTGAGGAATATGCGATCCGAAGACAGTGTATCACACGCTAAAAGTAGGGGTTACCAGAGACCAAGTACGAGAGACAAAGACCGAGGGCAATATGTGCACTAAAGAAGTGGCATTTGCTGCCAGATCCGCGCCCCAATAAACAATCAAATGTATTAGTGAGTATCTATTCGAGCTAGATCTCCGACCCACTCTACTGTCACACAGTATTATGCACGATCCAATCCGATGGCCTCACACTCATTTCCAAAGATGAGTTATATGCAGGCGACCCTTTTCGTCCACGAGGCTTTTCGATCACCACAACGTCGTTTACCCTCGCCCAAGATCAAGCTGCCTGACCAACGGAAGATTAGACTTTTCGTCGACTTCGATACCAAGAAAGGGAAGTACTGCGGCGGCAACAGCCTCCTTGAACAAGCCTCCAACAATCTTGTCCTGCAGGCCTCGCCCAGTCTGCTTGAAATCCGGGTACGCATTTAGCTCCAGAAGCCATATGTTAGCGTCGGTGTCCACTAGAAAGTCGACACCAAAGATTTCAAATGCATTGGGCAATGTTTGAAAATGTACCATTTGCTCTCTGGCAGCCGCTTCGAACACATCACCCGTAATCTCACAGATCTGTTCGAATATTCTCTCTTTCGTTTCCGGCATGGTTTCCGGGAACTCGAGGCCCCAGAATGCATGAACAGACGAGCTCTTGGTCGACTCGTCCTGGAAGCATGTATTTGTCAGATGCTGTGAGAGGTCCAATAGGTCAATGTCCTCGGCTTTGGATGGCGGTTGGTAGGGAAGTGCTGCAAACAGCGCTAGCATTTCCCTGTATACATAGACCTTGAGGGCACCCACAGCTAGCACATAAGTTCGGATATGAAATTTTCTTTGGCCATATGCGTCGAGAAGCAGTGGTGGGTCGATGTATGGTTGGGCAATGAAATGTCGGAGTTGTGATGTCATGGCGTTACCGTCAAATTCATCGTGAGGTTTGTCCTTGTCTTGCCCTTGCGACCGAGCAGGACTGTCCTCGTTTTCAATCCCGTCTTCATCTCCCTCCTGCGAGTCTGAGTCTTCTTGTTCCTCCCACTCCTC
Organism: Exophiala bonariae; assembly: GCF_035927105.1. Classification (NCBI taxonomy): domain Eukaryota; kingdom Fungi; phylum Ascomycota; class Eurotiomycetes; order Chaetothyriales; family Herpotrichiellaceae; genus Exophiala; species Exophiala bonariae. The sequence continues at coordinate 14,801 of NW_027042517.1, read as the reverse complement.
GAAGATAGATTGAAGTTGTGCAATACTCGAGAATAGACGGATGCCATTGCCGCCATCACTCATCCCTGGCTTCAAAATCCACCATTGCTTATCCTTCGGAGACTGAGCCAGGTCATTCTTGGCCATACTTTCTTTCAAATCCCAAGCATCTACAAGTGCATCATCCAGGAACTCGGCATAGTCAAGCTCAAAATGCACACATGGTTGGAAATGCTTGGCCAAGGTGCTATCCTGGTGCTTCACGAGCCACGTGGATATCGTGTTTGACAAGTAGTGTTTACGGATCAAAGCCTTTCGTATGACGTAAGCACAAACAAGTGAGCTCTTGGGATATTGCAGGGCATGCTCGAAGTCCAATGATTCATAAGCGGAAAATTGGAGTACAGAGTCTGTGGCACTTGGGAGCTCACTGAGAGAAGATATGAAGTTGATTGATAAGCTCTCTAGAGCTTCAAGAGCTTGCACGAGTAGTGGTTGTACGTAAGCATCCGGGTATGCAACCACAGCATTTAGTTTTTGTGGTTGGTTCTCGGCCGAAGTGGTAGGTTTTCCGTCTGATTGAGCGTCATCTCTATAGCACATGTATCAGTTGCTATTGTGACCTCGAAACTCAAGCGGGCCATCTATGACAACTTACTCACAGCTTAATCTCGCCGGTGTAGTGAGGCAAATGCCAGAAGTTTGCAATGAGTGGTGTGACCCTAGGTCTGTTAGTCTGACAAGTTTGACAAAGTCACAGTTTGGACAAACATACGTGACATTTCCCTGTGAAACCTCCCAACCATCACCCCTTTTCGCATCTGCAACAAATCCGTGGACATCAGCAAAAGTGGGTGACCACTTGAATTTCCGGTGTGCCCGCCGTGGTGGTTTGCTGACGGTTCCATTTGTAGAATTGTCGCCGTCACGAATGGCCTGTTCTTCAACGTTTGGGTTAACGTCATCGGCCTCCTCAGGCAGTTCTTTGAATGAACTCCCATTTATCCACCTATTCTGCAGCATTTCAGTGTAGAGAATTTTAGTGTTCTCGACTCCTTTTCTCAGTGGGACATTGACACTGTAGAGGTGCACATCTTCAGGCCAATCTTTGACCAATTTCTCGATCAGCTGAGTGCTCAGTTTTGAGGCAGCAGAGATGATCTCGGGGTCATGTATTCTCGAGTCAAAAGCATAAGATAGAGCAATACTTCTCGTGCCGTTCATGGCGCTTTCCATTGCGCCACCAATAGTACCACTCGACAGAGCAAACACGGCAGTCGTGTTTCTCCCATAGTTGGGTCCACTGACGACCAAATCAATGGGTCCCCTATCTTTGAAAAGATAGTGCAGACCAATTTGAGCACAACTAGCAGGTGTGCCGTCTATGAGAATCCACTCTTCTCCGCCGTCGTCAAAAGGGCGCTCAGAAGTGATGCCATCATCGTTGTGAAGAGTTCCTGGCCGGAAATATGTTGGTGTCAGAGTCTGGCCCACAATATGGGCTTTGCCAATCCACGATCTTTGTACATGAGGCAGAACTACAGAAACTTGGTGCCCTGCTGCCTCAAGCGTACTCACTAATGAGTGGACGTATGGTGAGGACTGGTTAGACGGTGGCCCATCGTCATTTGTGACCTTGTTTGATCATGTAAGTTTATCATTACGATTTTCCCAGATATCAGTGTGACTGAGAGGCCTGGGATATGACTTACAAGAATATGCATGGTCTGGGGGAGGAGAAAACAAATCTATCGAATGGAAATGAACGCAGTAACAAGAACAAAGGATTAGAAAGTCTTTCGAATACTGCGCAATTTAATGATGGGAATGGAGGAATTTGTCAATGTCGATATCATCGAAAAACTTTGGGACCGGTCACATGAATTCATATTTCTTCCGAGGCTCGGAGGTGACGTGATGCAAGTCCGGAATCATTTATTTCATTCTCCCCGAAGTTTTACCCTGTCCTCCCCACTTTCTCACCCTCCACCTTTGGAGTTCACGTTCATCTCGAGACAAAAGTACCACTATCTGGCTCTTCTCGAACCGAAGCAAAATGCCACAAGAATCCCACCGAGCACGATCTCGATCTCCACATCGCTCCGAGCGAAGATCAAAACACAGATCTCGATCTCCGCACGAAAAACCGCGTCGAGTAAAACCTTCAATCGAACGAAAGCCACTTCCACTGGGTGCCCGTGAATTATCCCGCCATGACCTCTCCGCCTTCCGGCCAATGTTCGCTCTCTACCTAGACATACAAAAGCAGATATACATTGACGATCTCGATGAGAAAGAGGTAAAAGGGCGATGGAAGAGTTTTGTGGGGAAATGGTAAGACTGCCACCATTATGCTTCAATCCAAGCCATACATTACTGAGGACTGAGTACTGACATGGCAGGAACCGTGGAGAACTTGCGGAGGGATGGTATGACCCTCAGACTTTCGAGAAGGCGAAAACATCTGCCTCCGAACCTGTCTCACATAAAACTACATCGCACATGAGACGCAGAGCAACTCCGTCAGATGAAGACCGAGAGCCTAAAGACGCAGAAGAGGATGATGAGGATGATTACGGCCCTGCACCGCTATCATACAGTGTCCATGCGCCAAATACGGACCTAGACCATGGATCCAACCACAGACCCAGCGCAGGTGCATCAATACCCACGCTGTCCGACCTGCGCGACCGCGACGAAGACTCCCGGCTTGCCTCCTCCCAGGCCCGCACCTCAGAATACACAGCCTTCAAGACCCAAAGACAGTACGACCGCAAGGAACAAAAAGCGCGGCTGGACGAACTCGCCCCGCGCGCCGAAGCTGGAACGCGCGAACGCCAAATCGAGAAAAAGCGGGAAATCGCAGACTCGAACCGCGCGTTCTCGGCTGCGAAGGACGCAGGCGGCGACGTCGACCTACGAGACGCGGAGGTAATGGGCGACGAAGATAGCTTGGGCGAGGTGAAGCGGATGAAGAAGGAAAATGAACGGAGGAAAAATGAGAGAGAAATAAGGAAGGAGGAAATTTTGAGAGCCAGGAAAGCGGAAAGGGATGCGCGTTTAGCAGGGCTCAAGGAGAAGGAGGATCGTACAATGCAGATGTTCAAGGAGATTGCGAGGGCGAGGTTTGGTGGTGGTGGCGGCGAGGAGCAATAGAGTCAGGAATTGTTCTGGATTCTTGCATGGCATGTGTATAGAGTGAATGTAAATTCCTACATCGCCATGGCTGAAGCCTGAGTTTTATGGCAATTAATCGTCACCAAAATCCCAAAAATCCAACCACGATTACACTAGAACAACCTCGCCTACTCGCTTCATTAACTTGCGTTCAGCGCCGCAACAGCATCTGCACCATCTTGTTGCTGCGGCGCACTGCTGCTGGCACCGGCATTCGCCCCACTGGTATTCAGTCCACTGCTGAAATCCTTGGCTTTGTTCTGTGCCGCCATCTGCCATGCAGGTATGGCAGCCTTGTTAGCGGAGCCAGCGAAGGGGACCGCTGATGCTGGTCTTGTCGCTGGTGATGCCGTGGGAACAGAGGGTGTGGTAGCGGAATGTGGAAGTTGGGGGGCATTGCCGTACGATGAAGGTTGTCGGACCACTGGTGAAGCAGGTGAGGCAGAGTCGGTAGATGTCGTGGTTGTCGCAGTGGGATTTACGCTTCCGCCAGTGGCGGCGGCTACTTGTTGGCGGGTGATGGGCTGGGTGGCTGGGGCGAAACCGCTTGAAGAACCAATACGATTGCCCATAAGTAGTTTCAAACTCGCCAGTTCCGTACTCAGTTCCTTGAGTTGTCGTTCACTGGCGTCTTTGACGCTGTCGATCGATCTCGGGAGACTGTCTTTCATGCTCTTGATTTCAGATTCCATCCGGCGTGCATCGTCTTCCCGTCTCATGTTCGCGGCCTTGAGATCGGCAACTATGGATTCAATGTCACCGATGGCATTATCCAGCCGTTGTGTTCGGGCTTCTTCAGCTTCTTTCAGGGCAGTGGTGTCTGTAGATAGCGTGTCGAGAAGAGCAAATGCCTTATTGAATTGTTCATCGATGGCGGCCTTATCTTGTTCCAGCTGCTGCGGCGTGGGTGGTGCTATCAAAGGTTTGATGTACCTTTGCGCGAGAACATAAAGACCATAGCTCGCGCCTCCTACCACTGTGGCCATGATGAAATAATCTCGCCAATCACGACGAGGAGGTTCAGGTGGTGGAGGAGGTTGCCATTCGCCATATGGATTGTAAGGGTAAGGATATGCTTGGCCAGGAGGACCTCTCCATTGCTGTTGAGGTGGGGGATAGTATTGAGAAGCGGATGAAGGAGCTACTTGAGATGGGTCACCCCCAGCAGCGGCGGCGGCTCGAGCAAGAGCGACATCGACTTCTTCTTGAGTCAGGTTCCGGGACTTCAGGAATTCAATACGTTTCTCCAGGGGTGCTGCTGCGACAGATGGATCTTGTAGGAAGGTAATGGCGGATGTGACGAGTTCCTCTCTGGGTGCCATGATGGGCGGGGGAATGGACGACTTGGCTCAACACATGCGGTGTCAATAGGGTCACCAGCGATATAGAACAGAACAAAATAGAATGCTAATGGGAGATCTGAAAGCGGCCTGGAAATACAAGACGTGATGGATTGAATAATTGATGGATTTGCCGGGGATGATTTGATGGCATTGACCTGATCCATCATTTCCAGCCGCAGCCTTTTTTGCCAGGCCGAGGTTCATCGACATCACGTGGTTGGTGCTTGTCACATGATGACGGGGAGCACGTGCTGTGCTTCGCTGAGTCATCCGTCGTCGTGGTAACTACTCCCACTCCGCGGCAGGCTAAACCAATTCCATCATCATTGTTGACATCGATGTCAGATTCAGGCTCAACAGCATAACTCCTGCCCACCAGACTCCACCTTTCAAACCACACCTGATTTCTGTCAAACGCAACACCATCCACAGATAAACTCTTCACAGAAATCATCATAACGACATCAACTTCCCATCGAACTTCTGCTACATACCCATCGACGATCGACTGTACCTGCGCGACGCGCCCACCCTCAACATGTCACAACCGACTGGCATGTTCAGTGTGCGCCGGCCCCGCGAAACCCTTGGGACCATTCAAAACTTCTCTGGAATACCTCAACCTGCGTCTGCAGTCAAGCGCACTTCCTCCAGCAATGAAATACGCAATGTACAATACACAGCTTCTCACATCAGGTCTACCTCAATCAATCAGACCATGCAACGACCCGCTCAGCCAAACTTTCATCGATCATCCTCAGGAGGGAACCTGGCGGATATGGGAATGTCAACAGCACGAAGGTCTGTTTCTACAAATATCTTTGCGGGAGGTCACACGGGGAGACAAAGTCTTGCGCCAAATCAGCTATTTGGTTCTCAGACACCAGCCTCGCAGAGCCTGCAACGTAGGAGCAGCATCTTCTCAAGACCTTCTGGCCATGCGCCAGTTGCTCATCAATCATTCTTCTCTCAACCACCCGTTCCAGCTGGAATACCCAAGGATCCCCGACCATTGAGAGACTCGTCGTATAGGGCGCGACTAAGTCAAGAGCTATTAGACTATTTGACTCAAAACAACTTTGAGATGGAGATGAAACATTCATTGACACAAAATTCAGTGAAGTCTCCTACACAAAAAGATTTCACCCTCATGTTCCAGTGGGTATATCGACGTATTGATCCTGGGTACAAATTTCAGAAAAGTATCGACACTGAAGTTCCACCAATCATGAAACAGCTACGATATCCCTACGAGAGAGATATTACCAAATCACATCTAGTGGCTGTTGGTGGACAGAACTGGCCCCGTTTTCTCGGTCTGCTTCATTGGATGATGCAACTGGCGCACATGTTGGACAACTTCTCTCGTGGTGCATACGATGATGCATGTGCGGAGGCTGGAGTTGATGTTGGAAGTGACCGAATCGTGTTCCGATTTCTTTTCGGGGCATATCAAGATTGGCTTCAAATGGGTCCAGAAGACGATGAAGAAAGCGAAGAGGCAGCTCTACAGCCCCATATGTTGGCGATGGCTGACGAGTTCCAACGAGTCAATGCCAAACATATAGAAGAGCTCAAATTGTACGAAGCTGAACATGAAGCGCTGAGAGCCCAAGTGGAAGAGTTTGAGAGAAATGCACCTGACATTGCCAAACTCGACAAGCATTTCAAAATTCTCGAGGACGACAAGAAGAAATTTGAGGAGTACAATCTCAACGTGCAAGCCAAAATTGAGAAATACGATTCCCGAATTAAAATCCTGGAAGCCGAAATACAAAAGGTCGATGCAGATCTGCAGATGGTCGAGCAAGAAAGAAACAATCTGCAGCAGTCGGTCGATCGACAGGGGCTGAACATCCAAGATATTGATCGGATGAACACCGAGCGTGAACGACTGAGCAAAAGTCATGAGGATGCTCTTGCCACCCTGGACGAAGTGAATAAAAAGGTCTTGGAAAAAGAAGCCGAAACTGCGCAAAAGCTTGAAGACCTCGAAGCCATCGTCAAACGATATAACTCATTAGGATATCAAATGTCCCTGATCCCCTCAACGGCACACAATGCCAATGGAGTCTCATATGAGCTTAGCCTCAACATCGTCGACAGTGCGCCAGTCTTCTCGTCCTCGCAAAGCCGCCGCAACCGCGCGAGTCCGGACAGCTCAGCAGACCGACTCCTCTCCGACACGAACGTAGGCTACTCGCCAATGCATCTCCTAAATCTGGACTTACGAGGCCAAGTCCGCAATGCTTTCATTTCTCTCCGTAAGGAGATCAACGAGCGCCGTAAAGCAGCCGCAGACGCGGACCACGACGCCCGCGACTTCCTCGACAACATCTCCGAAGCTCTGCATGAGAAACACACCGAGATCGACAATCTCAACTACCGGGTCAACGAAGCGAGCCACAGCTATAATGCGCTGAAAGAGAGCAACAACACGATCTACACGCAACAGACTTCAGCGATTGAGAAACTCGAGAAAGAACTTGCACGCATGCGGGAGGGTCTGGAGCGCGGTGTCGTTGAGCTCGAGCAGCGTGAGATGGAGGTCGGAGTCGCGTGGGAGGCGATGCGCGAAGAGGCTGCCAGGGTCAGAGAGGAACTGCACTCCGGTATTGAGCGATGTCTGGAAGATGTTATCAGATTCAAGGTCCATGTTCAGAAGGGGCTTGAAGAGTTTGAGGGTTGGGTGGGCGATGAGGTCGAGTTGGAGTTGTTGGGGGATGAGATGGAGGGTGTGAATGTTGGAGATCGCGATGATGCTGCTGAGCAGTGAGTGTGTTGTGTACTCTGATTAATGAATGAATATACGAATGACTAGAGATGAATTGGTACTGGGATTAGGATTGGGCTTGCTCTGAAATGGGATTCTTGACCACCATATCAGTTGGTTGACTTCTTCTGTTGTCACGGTTCTTAACCTGATCTCTTGGCCAGGAGTATGTATGCGGTGAATATCATAATTCGGAGCGAATTGATCCAATCTTCTTTCTCTGTCCATGGCATTCATCCTAGATACTCAAACGTATCTCCATCGCTGTCTGCTACGATAGATTACGTGTATTGGGGTCAGGAACAGAACGACGTCAAACGACCGTCATGCCCACCTCGAAAGATCGATACAATACCGAAAGGCATGTTTCCACACTCGCTCAAATGTTTACTGGACGAGCTCGCCAGTGTTGGATCGGTCAACACTGGTACATAAGTACTACTCGACCCATCGTGTAGAGAGGACGTATTTCTCGGATGTGGTATTGCCGCGTGCATGGAAGACTTAGCTTTCTACCAGACATATTATTCTTTTACTGGTAACAGATGAAGGCGGTCATCTACCTGTGCAGTGGAGGGAGACTTGCGCACATCTCATGTTGGTCATCAGGGCGGTTTTCTTCATTTCCTCGTGTCATAAATACATACAACGTACATGAATAGGTCCTGGTCTTTGGTGTCTATTCTATCCATCTGACCCAATGGCATCCAGATTGTCTGGAACAAACAAGGCGCCACTTCCAGAAAGCCAACTTGCTGGTCAGAGATGCCTGCTTGCTTGCATTCGACATGAAGCAATCGCAAATGGAGATTCTGGGAGCGATGAGATAATGATAGCATCTAGTGTATGCCAAGTTCTCATGTGATGCGCAAATTTCCAGAGGCACATTCCAATCGTACAGTGAAACATCATCAAACAGTTTGTTTCAGCCTCCAGACCCCTCATCGGGCAACATCTCAATCTGTCTCACCAGAAAACTCTTTTCATCCAAGAATTGATCATCGTCCGTTCGGCCATCCAAGAGACTTGGTAGAAATTTCAATAGTCGGCCCTTGTTCTTGATCAAAATCCTTCTCACTTCATCACTCTTATTGGGGTTAGCGACAAAGACTTTAAACACGTGAAACGCTTCATATTGCACCATTTTCCGGTCGTCCTTGAGAAGATTCATGGTTAATTTGAGATTGTCCCCACTGGCAACATACTGGGTCATGATGACATAATTTGCGCGGTCTAGGAGGAGTTCGCCCAAGAGTTTTATCGACTGCCGTTTGGTGACATATGATGAGGACAGCAGTAGTTGGGGATTGTAATGTTGTGTGAAGAAGAGTTCGTAGTTGGTGGCGAGATATTGTGAGACGAGTTGTTTATGTTTTGTCAGGATTTCCTAGAATTTCTCAGTAACTCGTCTCATGTCTCGAGCCCTGGATACGTACCCTGAAAGTGGTGAAGGCATCGGCACTGACTTCAAATGTGCCCTTGTTGATCCAATTGAAGAATTGCCAAAACAGGCCCTTACCCGTTTGCTTCTGGCTGACATCAACATCTTTAAGTTGAACGGCCTTTCCACCAGGTTGTGACTCGTCGTAGAGTATAAGTGCAGCAATGGTGTCATATTGCAGTGCTTGTCTTAATATAGTCCCGCACGGCATGGCACTCTGAGGATGTTCGTAACCTCGACATAACTCCACAATGATCTCGGGTCGTTGTAGGACAAGGTAAGAAATGGCTGAAGGATCTCCTGACTGTGCATTGGCGGGTTTAAAGCGGAGGATGTGGGAGAAGATGATCTGAGCATCTTTTCGAGCCTCGAATGGAAGAAGCCGAACACTTTTGGCCAGTTCAAAGAGTATGTCTTCTTGAATGATACAGGAGACTAGTTGGTGGACTTGTTCGGGGCTGCAGTCAACTTCTATAAGGGTCGTCAATGACTTCCTAGTCAGACTTGTGCGCAGATCAACTACCTGGAGTGCCTTGGACAATCAACTTCATCTGCGACATATACTTGGCCACCTCGTCCTCAACCTGTCATCAAGGCGCTGTTAGCATGATCCTGGCCCAAGCCGGTAACCCTTGAGAATGCAAACCTTTGGGTTGTCCTCCAGTTTGAGAAGTACGTCCTTCAGCGACCTTGCGATTTCAGCAGGGGATCTTTGGCGGCCTCTCCCACCAAAGAGGAACGCCATACTGGCAAGTTGAATTGCTTAGGAGGCGGCTCAACCAAGAAGGGATGTTCGTATGTCTTCAGCGTCGAAGAAGCCTGCTCTCGAGACCCTATAGGTGGTGTTGACCGCGGTGGATGGCGCTGTGAAATGTGGGACAAAGTGCAAGTAAAGGCGCAGGCGGAGGATCGGTTCGTTCCAGTGGCCGCCTCAAATGTTTACCATTCCGTTGATTCGGTAACGCCCTGACACGTGACAGTGTCAGCTTACATCATAAATGACTAATCTCTGGTCTTGGCAGATCTTATCCAGGATCTCTTACCTTGGTAGGTACCTCACCTCGTACCACATCTCAAGTTGACCTGTTCTTCTGGGGATATCTAAGATTCATCTTTGACGCACATATAGGGTCTGGCGAACAGCGCTCAGTCAGTGCCAACATTAATGATGGTTTTGATCTCCGCCATGTATATTTCTGTCCTTCGGGCCAAATGTCTGTTTCTTGCCATGAGAGGCACTAGCGAGGCTACAGCCTACTTACAAGAAGCCCTAACCAAAGATACCTAGGCAGGGTACATTTATCCTGCCCCACTCTTTCTCAAACTCTCTGAAAGACAAGCTGGCGATACTGAGCAGGCTTGCCATTTATGAAGGAACACCAATGGCGCTCCCACTTCACTCGATGTTCCGCCTAAGGTGAATAGCTACAGATGTCTTCAAGAGTCGCAGGAGGGAGGTACGGTTACCTATGTGAACCTTGACAGGGTTATACTTTCCTCATCACCTGCCATTCTGTCCACTCTATCTCTTTCCAGATTGAAGCGAATCCGTAAGTGGCAGCGACAATGGTGAAGTCCAATGCAACAGAAGTCGTAAACAAGGCTTCGATGGGCCGAGGGTTCTGTTTTCAAGCTCCAGTCTGAATCCCAGCATCTTCTCAACCATCACGACTGGCGACTGAGGTTTTGGACTGCCCCAAATATCCCATTTCAAGATGATCCGCTTACCCCCAACAAGCATATCCCTTTCCGAAAATGATATCCAGTTCCATATGCAACAGGCTGAAATCTACCAAGGACTTGTCAAGCAAGGCTTCGATAAACAGGACATCAGCCGCTATCTCGAAGATTATCGCAGGAATGCTTTGCCAGCGATAGATTCTTCGGTCCCAGTCCAAGTCACACGCGCCCCAAGTACTCTCGATCTTGCATGCCGCCCCAGAAAAATTCGTTCAGCAGTAGATGCAGTCCGCAGGGTCGAGAAGAAGGACACCGGACAGCCCTCCGGTTCTTTTGAACCTAATACGTTCTCGGAGGATGCCAAAGATTCCTCTGCAGATTCAAATTATGACCCTAGCCCAAGTGACGGCGGTGATGATGCTGTCACCGATGGTGAATCCCCATCCATATCGCCCGCTGCAATTCCATCAAATGGTTATCCCCACATGCATGCCCCTCGCCAGAGCTCCTTGCTGAGGTTCGCAACCGCTGTTTCTCCTGATCGCCATTCAGGTACTCCTCAACCACCAGAGACAGCCCAAGTTCCTTCTTTACGTCTCACACGACGGTACAGGCCACGAAGCCAGACAGACCCCTACAGTTCGTCGGAAGTGGAACTTTCTTCAACAAGTGTATCAGGGCATGTTGTTGAAGGAGTCGCTCGAATTTCTTTAGAGGACAGTTGTCACTCGGCGTATTCTAGTGATTTTGGCTCGGATGGACTCGCTTTGCCCTCCCCTCCACTGCACCATTTTGGGAGTCTTCGTCGACGCCCTTCGGTAGCATCCCTTCGCACTAGTGTCGGCATCTCTCAAAGCTCTGAGGAACGTCTTGAAGACCCTCTTGTTGCGACTCAACCAAATTCCTCATTGCTTCGTACTCAGAGCAGCGACTTATTACCTATCCTACACTCACAAGTTGAACTACCTAGTTCGCCCCCTGCTCAAGAATCATCTCTCTTTGATCGGTCACCACCTCCTCGTACTGAGGATCCATCGATTTGGCCAAGCACGCCCATTACTGCAAGACGTACTGCTGAAGTGCCCCGAGCAGAAGGGGAAGACCAAGACCATGGACCACGCTATCTCGACGGTAGCGCATTTTCGGTTTACAACGATTCGTTGCCAAGCAGATCACAACCTCAAACACCTGCTGATCTTTCACGAAATCTATTGATCACGGAACGTGAAGCAGCATATACGGCGCCACCTGGTATGACCCGTTTTGGTCCAGTCTCAAATGCTGCGCGTGAGCCATCAGATGCTGGCGGGGCCATGGGACAGGAAAGTCCAACTTTACATGCTATCGCTATGCGTGAGAGACGGAGCAGAGAGCTCTGGAGGAGTATCAGAGTGGAGGGGGCCAGGATGAGGAGAAATCGGTTGAGAGATCAAGTATTGTTGAACGAGCAGGCTCCAGGTAGTGCCCGCGCACGACGAAGGCAAAGACAGGTAGATGAAGAACCGTGGAGAGACGAATTGGATGCCGATCGTGTTGGAGAAGAGAACTTCGAGACCAACTTCAGGGTCACGCCAGGAGGAGTGATGCGAGTCGTCAGTGGGAACGCGAGTCTAAGGGGCGACGGCTAAGGTTGCATAGTCAGCAAAACTGCGTGTTATGGTTGATCTTTGTGCCGTATCGATAAGTCCAAATATAGTCAGACCTCCGTCGTCGGAGGCCAGTAGTGCCTATTCTCGATGTATAATGATCAGGAGCATTTCCAAAACCTTACTACTAAGATCTTTAGTATTATGTTTCAATCTAAAAGGACGACAGCTATGATCAGAGGGACATAGAACAAGGCAAGCCGAGAAGTGCTCACGAATCCCTGAGGTAAGGCTGAAGGAAAGAGGGGTAGCAGGAGGACAGGAAAGTTCGACCAGTCTCGGATCGGGCTCAACCGAGGTGCATCATCTTTTTTGGGTTTTGTGGGATTCTTCCACGAGTTGGCATCCTTCAGACTTGCACGTGTATGCCGAACTCCGTGATGCGATTGAAGAATACGGATAGGTTAGGCTGTTGCACCGTGAGTGGAGACCCCACTGCTAAGTTGCCTGGTTGAGGAGTCCAACGAATATTCCGGTGAGGAGGTCTCAGTAATGGACCCTAAGAACTCACATTCACTGCTTAGTCAACAGCCTCATGATCTCCCGGTCCGAAGAGCCTCTCGAAAGTTAGGGAGGGACAGACGGCGGCAGCGCGCTCAAGGAAACATGGTAGACATTTTTCATGCCAAGGTCGAGCCATGCATACCCATAACACCGCTGGTGCGGAAAGATCGCAGTGCAAAGCATTCAACCACACTCCCCTCGGAGGGATTCCCATGTCCACCGAGGGATCTCAGGGACAAGACAATACCCCCAAAGAGCAAGTGAAATCGCCCCCCGCTCCCCGAAATCTCCAGAAATGCTCATTCACAGAGTAGGATTGACATCTGGAGTCTGGCATGTAGATAAAGTGAGACAGCCGCCTACCTGTGCCGGGGCGATCTTTTCTCGGGAGGTATAAACCCCTGCCTATCTCTGTTTCTGTCCAGCTTGAAGATGCTTCTATGCAGCTGCAAGATTCTCCCGCCGGCCGGAAGGAACGGCTCTCGCGCGTGGTGCGGATACACAATCTTTCTTCGGTGTCAGTGGCTGCTGAAACCCATGCCAACAATAAGACTGAGGTTCATCAACGTAGCTACCTCATGAATCACCTCATTGTATCTACAGAGGCTCAGAAGCTGAGGTCCCAAGCAGTGACGAAGTACAAGCGTGGGCAATGCCGAGTCATTGTAGATACATGCCATGGTATGCCCAGTTTGTGATAATGCCAATGTCGACGAATTGACGACAATTTATAAGGAGCAAAGTGATCGATTTGGCAGAGCAGACCTCAGGTCGTGGAAGCAAGGTGCAGGAAGATGCAAGAGCTGGAGGCAGCTTAGAACCACGGATCGTGCGGGGCTATCAAAAGTAGTATATTGTGATTTTCGAGTAGGCAAATATCCGTGGTTTAACCGATCCGTAACGAACTTTTTTGGCCTAGAAATAGCGGTGAGCTTGTTCCTCCTCGTTCTCGATAAGTATCGCTCCTTATTATTCTGTAGTTGTTGCATCGTAATCCTCGTCGTTAGTTCTCTATAGAAATCTAATAAAATGCCGTTAGGAGGGTCTCATTTGCGATATATAGATGAGGTTAGAGACCTCATCCGCCTACAGCTCGAAGCTAGTATTTCCGATAAAAGAATCGCGTAATTTAATAGGGTTTCCGCCTCCTTTGTCTCCTAGGTAAATATACTGCGTAAAACGCCTTAATTAATACTCAATTTAACGCGTAGGAGAAAGGGTTTAAGCCCTAAAATTTATGGAGAGGTAAGGGAGGCTTTAGTAGTATTGTTAGAGGAGGATAAGACTATTTTTTTAAGTGAAATTACCGATTATTTAATAGAGTATTTTATAATAAATATTAGTATTATAATAGTGAGTAAAACCCTTAAGGAAATAGGCCTTACTCGCAAGAGATTAGGGCTCGTTATATATCGCGCCTAGAATAAGGAATTACGAGCTTACTTCTATACTCGTATAGCGCGCGATTATAGCGTAAATTAGCTTATAATAGTGAATAAATTAGCTATAAATGAGAGGACGAGTGAGAGGAAATATAGTTAGATTCGTTACGATATACCCTATTAAGCATTGAGAGTAGGGAGGAGGAGTGAGTGTTAGAGTGTTTTGCTAGCTCTTTATTATAATGATATCCTTTATTATAAGGTTTTTCACGACTTATTCGATAGAGAGAGGTTTAAGAGGTTTATTGAGGAGCTCGTAAAGGAGATGAATCCTTTTTCTACGCCAAAATTAGTTATTCTACTTAATAATACGAGTATTTATTATTATGATAGGATTGAGAGGATCTATAAGAACGCCGATATTATTCTTAAGTATCTCTCTTCGTACTTACCGAATCTAAACCCTATTAAGCTATTATTTTATAAATTAAAGGATTAGTTATATTGTAATAGAGATCTAGCGAAGGACTTTAAGTATTGGTTTAAGGGGATTATTTATATAGCGATAAATTGCATTACTAGTACAATAACGATAAGAGGCTATTTTAAAAAATACGATTACAGCGTAAGTAAGGATTATAAGTAAATAATGATTTAATAAAATAAGTGCTAAATGCGTACTAGTTAGGGTATAAGACTAGCGAGTATTTAGTCTCTTAATTTAGAGAGTATTTTAGCACTATATATACGATTTTATAAATAACGAAGCTCTCTAGTTACTCTTTAAATATATTTCTATATAGATTACTACTAGAAAAGATTATTTAATAAGTGGTTTAGCTTTATTCTAGCTCCTCGTTATATAAATAGCTAGTA